>NC_056737.1:1730987065-1731187065 GCF_019279795.1 Protopterus annectens
GTGTCGAATGACAGACTACTATCAACCTGGGTCCCCAGGTCCCTGATAACTTCTTCTGTGCTCAGTGGATTGCCACCTATTTGGTAGCTAGGGGTAACCTTGTTTTTCCTGAAGGGTATGACTATGCATTTTTTGGCATTTAACTTTAGGCCGTGGCTCTGGCACCAGTTATCCGTTTCTGTGAGACCCTTCTGAAGGATATCTGTGTCAGATGTGTTTTCTACTATGGTGCCCAGTTTGCAGTCATCTGCAAACTTTGTCAGCCATAACCCTCCTGTGTTTGCTTGTACTTGGAAAAGTAGATGCCAAACAAGAGTGGGCCAGGACTGAGCCCTGTGGGACACCACTTGTGACAGGCTTTGAGTCTGACATGGCGCCAGCAGCTCTGACCCTGTGGGTTCTGTCACTCAGCCAGTTTGCAACCCATCTTGTGATGTATGGGTTGACATTTAAGCTGATGAGTTTTTCAATGATACCCGAATGGGGTATTTTATCGAAGGCCTTAGCCAGATCGAGGTAGGCTGTATGGACTGCCTTTCCCTCATCAATGGCTTTGGTGACTGTTTGAAAAAGTCAACCAAGTTTAAAAGGCATGATCTGCCTTTGACAAAGCCAAACTGGGTTGGATCCAAAGTCTGCAAATTCCCTATGTCTTTATTTATGAGGTCCATTATGATCCTCTCCATGGCTTTGCAGATAAGGCTTGTCAAGCTAATGGGCGGTAATTTCCAGGGTCGGTGGAGGCACCGCCTTTGTGAAGTGGTACCACAGTTGCAGTGCGCCACTCCTGGAGTGCGTATCCAGAGGTAAGACTTTGATTAAACAGCTGTCCTAGCTGTGGGTTTAATTCCTCATTGAGTTCATGGAGCACACAGCCGGGGACACCATCAGGTCCCATGGATGCTGTGTTTTTGCTTTGGAGAGAGCAGTTCTCACTTGGGCGCTGGAGATGTTTGGGGGCTGCAATCGTTTGGTATAGATATCTCTCCTTTTGGGAGGGGAGAAGTTTGCACTGAACCTGTCAGCCAGTATGTTGGCAATGTCTGTAGGATCAGTAATCTTCACATCATTTTGAACTAGCTCTGAGCATATCTGGGAGTTTCCTCCCAGGTTTCTAACATAGCTAAAGAAGGCCTTATGATTGTCTTTTGAGTCTTTAGCTATTTTTCTCGAAATTTGCTTTGGATGATTTTATGAGAGCTCTTAGTTTTTACTTATAGTGATCAAGGGTGTCTTACCTTTTAAGGATTTTGCTCTGTCTTGTAGTAGCTTCCTCCTTTTGTTGTAGAGTTTGTTTATGGCTGGGGTCCACCAGACTGGACGCTTGCCTTTGGTACAAAGAGTCTTTGTTTTGCTTGGGATTGCCTTATCCATGCAGTCCTGCAGGTGCTGGTAGAAGGCATTTGTAAGTGATTCAGCGGCTTGAGTACTGTTTTCCGCTGGCTCGGGGACTTAAAGGAGACCACACTAGTCTTTAGAAGTGTGAAGTCGGCTTTTGAGAAGTTCTTTACTGTGGTCTTTTTTATTTCAGGTGGGGGTGGGATGAGGACCTCCAGCGAGATTAGTTTGTGGTCTGATCTCACCAGTGAGGGGTACACCTCCGGTGTTGAACATTGTGCTCCCATGTTCGTGATGATGAGATCAAGTATGTTATCTCCTCTTGTGGGGATGGTGACTAGTTGTTCCATGGCATTTGAGTTTATGAATTCCAGGAACTTTTGGGCTAGGGTGTTTGGGCTTGAGTAGTGTTCCCAGTCTATATTAGGGTAATTGAAGTCACCTAGTATGATGGTGTTTGGTGATACATTTATCCCTCTAGTGTTTTCAGGAAGGCCATGTGAGGTTCCTGAGTTTGTGAGGGTGGCCTGTAACATGCTACAATTTGCAGAGCAGTCTTGCCTATGGTTAATTGCACCTGGATGGTCTCCGATGCATCGTGCGTTGCCACCAGTCTTGAGGTGTGGGTGTCCTTGATGAATATGGATACCCTCCTTTCTTGGTATTGTCCAGATTTTGGGGCGGAACGCATGATATGAGGTAAAACCTGATAGTGCTGGGGTGCTCTCAGGAGCCTTGAACCAGGTTTCTGTCACAGCACAGACATCGATGTTCTCCATACTGAGAAGGGCCTCGAGTGCGTGCATTTTGAGATTTAGACTTCTGGCATTGAGCAGCATTACCCTTAGTTTTTTTCCTTTTTGTGTTCTAGGGTGGTAGGTTTAGAATTTGAGCCTTGCCTAAAAAGGCACTATGGGGTGGCAAGAGCCTTTGCCAATATCCGAATCCCAGGGTGACAGGTGCAAGCCGTCCCTTGAGAAGCAGCGTGGCTTGTCCAGCATGTCATCCCAGGCAGACAGACACTGGATCCCCTTTGAATGACACCAGTGTTTAAGCCAATTGTTAAAGCTGATCATCTTATCTCTGTATTGTGGCATCATTCTTGGTGAAGGTAGGATACTGCTCAAGGTCAGGGTCATACCTGTCTGGGCTACATAATCAGAGAGCTCCTCAATGTCTCTTTTCATGTAGTCCAAGGAGGTACGTCTCAGGTCATTTACACCAGCGTGGACAATGACTGAATCATATTTGTACCTGCTGTTGAGAGACCTGAGTGCTTGCGTTATGTGGCGGATTCTAGCGCCCGACAGGCAGCTTACTGTGACCTTCTCCTTACTCAGTCTGGTGAGCGGGACGTCAGTGTGTCTGACTATGGAGTCACCAATGACTAGTGTGTCTGGCATTGTGTTTGGCCTTCAGGCTTGTTGGCTGTTGGTGAAGCACCCTCCAAGAGGAAAAAACGCTGAGAGAAGAAGGGAGCCACTTTTGAGATTTTAAGTATTTTTTCTCTGTTTATTTGCTAAGTTTTTCTGCATAGCTGCCTAGCTTGAGCATTTTCTGGCTTGTTAAACTTGATTTCTGTATTAGTAGCATTATTTAGAGCACAACCAAAAGCTGTTTGCTGAATTTCCTGTTTGCACTTAATTTTAAATCGTTTTTTTCTTAAAACTTGCATATTTTCTGTCCTTGACCTAGCACTCTTGTGTGGGGTCATTTACTGCACTGTTATAACTTGACCTAGCACTCTTGTGTGGGGTCATTTACTGCACTGTTATAACTTGATATTACTTGTGAACCTCTGCTATCTCTGTAAAAAACAAAAAAAAAAAATCTTGCTTTTTTCCCATTTTTCTGAGAGTTAAAAAAGTTCAGTTACAGGCTTGCTGTTCCTGAACTGTTTGAAAGTTTCTGTGAGGCCATTTTTGCTTGGGCTGAAGGAGGGTCTCTGTGTTTATCAGTGGCAGTGACTAACATTGAGCAGCTTCCCTGCCCCCCGGAGAGGTGGTTACTGACTTGAAACTGTAGTTTTATTGGCCACTAGGGGTCATTTCCATAACTCCTTCATCTTCCTCTCTTAAAACCTAGTTGCCTTGCTATTCCACCTGTTCTAGACATTGTAGATGATGTATTTTCAGAGTCCGGCCTGTCCCCTGACTCTTTACCCCCTGCACCTGCTAAGCCAGACAGATACTACAGGGTACCGAATTCTCATAAATTCCTATATAAAAACCCTACTGCTGACCCAGAAACTATATCTCAGGGTCCCAAAGGGGTTAAAGCTTCCACTGCAAAAAACCCTGTCACCTCTGATAGGGATTCTAGGGCTCTAGACAGATGGGGGAAAAAAGTCTACACTTATGCTACCCTGGCTGTGAGGGCTTTAAATTTTCAGTTTCATGTGCTTATATATCAGCAATACTTAATGTCACTGCTTAAACAGAAATTGTTGACAAATACTGAATGTTCAGAACAAGGAATTGCAGGAGTTATTGCATGCAGCTGAACAAGTGGGAAAGCATACTTTGCAATGTGGTTATGATTCACTGGAGGCCTCTTGCAGGGCCGCTGTTACAGGTTCTATTATTAGAAGGCATGCTTGGTTAAAGGAACAGAATCTGCCTGATCATGTTAAAGCATAATTATTAGATGCACCATTACCGCATGATACTTTGTTTGGTACTAAAGCAGAAGAGGTGTTGAAAAAAATGGAGGATAAAGCAAAATCCATGTAGACACTCAAGGATTTCTTACAGGTACAGCCACCCAGGTTTAGCAGGAATTAGCCTTTTAAAAATTGGTCCTTTCCAGTGTCGGACCACAAAGAGGCAGATACAGGTGTCCCAGAGCCAGTTCTCAGCCCCAAGGCTCATACAGGCCTAAACAATGGGGTGCTCCTACCTCCAAAAGCAGAGAAGACAAATCACAACCTTACAGGAAACCGTCCCAATGACTTTCCTCTACCAGATCCAAGCACTTTTCTTTTGGCAGCACCCTTAGAGGGAAAACTAGCACTTTTTTCATCAAATTGGCAAATGGTTACCCAAGACAAATGGGTCCTGAACATAGTGTCCCAAGGCTACAGGTTCCATTTTCACACTCTTACCAAGGTCAAAAGGTATGCCAGACCTGCCATACAATCAATGGACAGAGGCACAAAAACAAATTACAGCCCTCATGGACATGAGGGCCATTCAGCAAGTACCACAAAAAGAGCAGGGGCAAGGATTTTACTCCAGACTTTTCCTAGTACCCAGAAAGGACAAAACCTGGAGACCAATACTGGACCTGTCTATACTAAATACGTTTCTGGAAGTTCCAAAATTCAAGATGTTGACTCTACAGCAGATATTGCCCATGCTGGGCAAGAAGGCTTGGCTCGTAACTTTGGACCTAAGAGGCATACTTGCATGTCCCAGTCAGACAATCTTGCAGAAGATACCTCAGATTCATATCTGGCTCAATGCATTACCAATTTTCTGCACTGCCCTTTGGCTTATCTACTGCGCCCAGGGTCTTCACAAAATGCCTGGCACCAGTAATTGCGTTTTGCAGACAAAAAGGAATTCAAATATATCCTACTTGGATGACTGCCTAATTCAAGCAGAGAACAAAGACATTCTTCTAAAGCATCTGGCATTTGTAAAAAGATTACTAATTGGTCTAGGGTACACAGTAAACGAAAAGAAATCAAAACTAGTGTCCGCTCAAGAGATAATATTCCTGGGTGCAAGCTTAAATACAACTGCCCGGATGGCTTATCTCACACCAGACAAACAAAAGCAACTGACTGCTTACTTCAAGAAATTGGCAACAAAACCCCACTTATCTGTAAGGAATATCCTGCAGGCCTTGGGTTTCATGGCATCCTGCATTCTACTAATTCCTTATGCCAGACTGCATATGAGGAAACTACAATGGTATCTAAAAAGTGTTTGGACTCAGCATTGCCACAGCCTGGAGACCGTAATTGCACTCATTCCCTGCCTGCAACAGGAGTTTCGATGGTGGGCAGAAGCCTGTCACCACAACAAGGGTCTGCCATTCAGTTTACCCACAGCCAGACAGACACTGACAACCGATGCATCGGATTATGCCTGGGGAGCCCATATGGCAGGAAAATCTATTCTGGGCACATAGCCTGCAAACCAGATGCATCTTCACATCAATCAAAAAGAGATGCTAGCTGTTCAAAATGCCCTGACAGCTTTCAAGGACCTGCTTCATCCAGGACAGTTACTGATAAAGACAGACAACACTACGGTCATGTGGTACATAAACAAGCAGGGAGGTACACACTCCTACTCCCTCTGCAGGCAAGCAAGCAGGGAGGTACACTCCTACTCTCTCTGCAGGCAAGCAATGACCTTATGGGACACAGCATTGACTTTTAAGTTCAACTGCAAGCACAATTCCTGCCAGGAAAAACAAATACTCTGGCAGACGAACTAAGCAGAAACCTCATGGATCCCCACAAATGGAAACTGGATCCACAAGTCTTCAGCATGATAATAAGGAAATGGGGATGCCCAGACATAGATCTATTTGCCTTCCCTCACAACTGCCAATTGCACAGATTTTGCACAAGGATTTATCACAAGCAAGCATGGAAAGTGGACATCCTATCCTTCAGCTGGAAAAATCTAACAGTATATGCTTTTCCCCCACTGCCTCTCCTTCCCAGGGTACTCCTAAAGGTCAGACAAGAGAAGCCAAAAATGATACTGATTGCACCAGACTGGCCACGCCAGCACTGGTACCCAATCCTAGAGAGCTTGTCTCAAGGTCCAACATGGATATTGCCTCAAACTTCTCACTTGCTGACCCAACAATCAAATCAGATCCTGCACAGCCAACTCAGAACCTTAAATCTGGCAGCATGGCAGATAATGTAGCCATTCATAGTTTCATAGTATAGTACTAGGCTATCTGCCCTGGGGCATTTGTAAGCCTAGCCATAGTGATGTGGCTTTTGCCACCACATGAAATGGTACAAAAAATGTACAGAATAAATTTAGAATACTGTGCCTGTGTCTAGTAGTGACACAATGAAGGTTCCCTTGTATAATAGAATTAGTTTACTGTGCCCCTGTCTAGCAGTGACACACGTGACCCCTGGGGTAAACTTACGATCTCCCATCCACTCATCAAGATTTCTCTTGAAGAGAGTCAGTGAGGGGCTCTGCCTAATACGAACTGGGATCTTGTTCCAAAGCATGGGAAGCCTCTGGGTTATGAATCTATCCCTCCAGCATGTCCTATTCATACTTGTGCTGAGGTTTAAGTCTTTAGCTCTCGTGGTCCTGATGGATTTGGATTTTTTGAGGTGGAGCATGTCCATCAGATCCTGATTGGACATGGCCTTGAACGTCAGGCAGAGATCACCTCTGAGCAGGTGGTATGCTACTGAATAGAGCTGAAGTTTCTTTAGTCTGGCAGAATAAGACACATGTTGGAGACCCTTGATCCTCTTGGTGAGGTACTTTTGTGGTCTCTCCAGCTGTTGCAAATGCCGGGTGAGGTACATACCAAATGGGGCATTGTACTCAATCATGGGTCTGATGAGTAATGCTGCTCAATGCCAGAAGTCTAAATCTCAAGATGCAGGCACGCGATGCACTCCTCAGCTTGGAGAACATCGACGTCTGTGCAGTAACTGAAACCTGGTTCAAGGCTCCTGAGAGCACCCCAGCGCTACCAGGCTATACCTCGTATCATGCTTTTCGGCCCCAAAACCCGGGCCAAACCACAAAGGGAGGGGGGAGTGTCCATATTCATCAAGGACACCCACACCTCCAGGTTAGTAGCAACACATGAAGCATCAGAGACCATACAGGTGCAACTAACCATAGGCAAAACTGCTATACAACTGGTAGCATGTTACAGACCACCCTCTCAATCTCAGGATCCCCACTCAGCCTTCCTGAAAACATTGGAGAATATGAATGTATCACAAAATACCATCATACTGGGAGACTTCAACTATCCAAACATAGATTGGGTACATTATTCTAGCCCGAATACCCTAGCCCAAAGGTTCCTGGAATTCATAAATTCAAATGCACTGGAACAACTAGTCACCTCTTCCACTAGGGGAGATAATATACTAGACCTGATCATCACAAACATGGGGACAAAATGCTCCACACTGGAAGTATACCCTCACTAGTGAGATCTGACCACAAACTAATCACCCTGGATATACATATCCCACCTCCACCCCAGCCCAAAAGACCACAGTGAAAAACTTCTCAAAAGCAGACTTTACTCTTCTTAAGACTGAGATGGTATCCTTTAAGCCCACTGTGCCAGTGGATACCACATCCCACAATGCTGAATCCTTCACAAATGCTTTCTATGGACATCTCCAAGAATGCATGGATCATGCAATCCCAAATAAATCCAAGCCCCTCTCCACCAAAGGCAAGCGTCCTGTCTGGTGGACCTCAGCCATTAACAAATTGTATAACAAAAGAAGGAAACTACTGCACGTCAGAGCAAAATCCCATGAAGGGAGGAAGACATCTCTGATCAACATTAGCAGAAAACTACATTCTCTCATAAAAACATCCAAGGCCAACTTTGAGAGAAAAATCGCTAAGGGCACTAAAGATAACCACAAAGCCTTCTTCAGCTATGTTAGAAACCTGGGCGGAAACCCTCAGATATGCTCAGAGTTAGTTCACAACAACAAAAAATACACTGAACCCACAGATATTGCCAACATTCTGGCTGACAGGTTCAGTGCAAATTTCTCCCCTCCCTCACCCCCAAAAGAAGAAATACTTATCCCAGCTGAATGTAATCTCCCTGTCATCTCAGATGTCCAAGTAAGAACTGCCCTAAACAAAGCTAAAAACACAGCATCAATGGGACCTGACACTATCCTGGGTTGCGTGTTACGTGAACTCCAAGAGGAGCTAAACCCACACATAAAAATGCTATTTAACCTTAGCCTTACTTCAGGATATGTACTGAACACTGGCGTACAGCAACAGTGGTCCCACTCCACAAAGGGGGTACCTCTACAGACCCTGGGAACTACCGCCCCATAAGCTTAACCAACCTGGTCTGCAAAGCTATGGAAAGAATCATTATGGAACTCATAAACAGAGACATGGGGACCTACAGACACTTGACCCCACCCAGTTCGGCTTTGTAAAGGGCAGATCCTGCCTTTTGAACCTGGTTGACTTTTTCGAAACAGTCACTAGATCCATTGATGAGGGCAAAGCAGTCCATACAGCCTACCTGGACTTGGCTAAGGCCTTCGACACAATACCCCACTCAGGCATCATAGATAAGCTCAACAGCTTAAATGTAAGCCCTTATGTCACTAGATGGGTTGAAAACTGGCTAAAGGACAGAACCCATAAAGTTAAAATCTCTGGAGCAATGTCAGACTCAAAGCCAGTCACAAGTGGTGTCCCACAGGGATCTGTCCTGGGACCCCTCTTGTTCGGCATTTATTTCTCAGATGTTAAAGCAAACATGGGAGGGTTGTGGCTGACAAAGCTCACAGATGACTGCAAACTAGGCGCCATAGTCGATACACCAGCGGACACATACATCCAACAAAAAGGCCTCACAGAAACGGACAACTGGTGCCGGAGTCACGGCCTTAAACTAAATGCCAAAAAATGTATAGTCATCCCCTCTGGGAAAAACAAAGTACCCACAAATTATCACATAGACAGCAACCGAGTACGGAAAAAGTAATCAGAGACCTAGGGACCCAAGTCGACAGCGACCTCTCATTTGACACCCACGTTGCCAAAGTGGTTAGAAAAACATTCTACCTTGCACACCTCATCATGAAGGGATTCACATCCAGATCCAAGGATGTCATTGTACCCTTTCAAAAGCTGTTATGGATGTTATCTTGGAGGCCAGGAGGCCCAGTACCAGAAAATCTTATGCAGAGAAATGGAAGAGATTCTGTGTTTGGAACCAGGAACAAGGCATTGACACGTGTGTACCAAATATCCCTCAGATTTTACAATACCTAACTGAGATGCTGAACAAAGGCCTTTCTTTCTCATCAATTAAGATTCATGCCTCTGCCATTTCAGCCCATTACAATACGGAACCACCTATCTTTTCTCATCCTTTAATAAGGCAGTACCTCAGAGGGGCCAAAAACATTAGGCCTCCAAGGAGAGCACCAATTCCGGCCTGGGACCTCAATTATGTTTTGGAAAAACTCACACTGCCTCCTTTTGAGCCAGCATCAACAGCAGATATAAAATTCTTATCCTGGAAAACAGCTCTGCTCCTAGCAATAACCTCTGCAAGGCGAGTCTCAGAGTTGCAAGCACTCATGGCTGTGGAACCTTTCATCATTTTTCATCCAGACAGGGTTTCTCTGAGGACAAACCCTACATTTATGCATAAGGTGGTGTCCAGTGTGGCCCTAAACCAAACCATTCACTTGCCTACCTTTTATCCAAATCCACAGAACAAGGGTGAGAAAATTCTGCATTCTTTGGGCATACACAGGCAGTTACGCTTCTACTTGGACAGAACTAAATCTTTCAGAAAGACTGAGCAACTTTTAGTGTCATATGCTGCAGGATCACAAGGAAAGGCTAAGGAAAGGCTATCTCAAAACCGACTATTTCTATACGGATAGGCCATTGCATCAGTTTCTGCTATTTTCAACATGGCACATCAGTGCCTAAGGGCATTAGGCCTCAATCCACCAGAGCAGCAGCCACTTCAGCAGCCCTCCTCAGAGGAGTACCAACCAAAGATATATTAGAGGCTGCAACTTGGAGTTCAGTGCACACCTTCACAAAGCACTACCACTTATCTCTTTACTCTAAGTCCAGAGCAGGCTTTGCCACTGCAGTTCTGCAGGGCCTCATAGCCTCTCCTAATCCTATTTAGCCCAGCCACCCATCCTCAGCTTTGGGATTCAACCCAAGAGTAATGACTGCAAAAGTGAAACACGATTAACATAGTACAGTTGTGTACCTACCATAAATGTAGATGTTCAAGTGTATTCACTGTTGCAGTCCAGGTTACCCACCCACCATCCCCCTTTTCTTTGCTGGGACTTATCTGCACTTCTCTATCCTATACAACCTATTTGGTGTATTTGCTTGTAGATGACGGAAATGTTATTTTTTGTGCATGCATTTTTATTGGCATATTTTTCAGCCTACCAATTTGGGGGCACCTGACATCTGGGGCAAGAAAAACTGAAGAAAATGGCGTCGGCTGTATCTTTTATACCCCTGGTGCACTGACGTCAGGGAAGAGGCGATAGCAACCGACGCCGGACCAAGACTTTGAAATTCTGGCCGACTGAAGGTAGCCTACCAGCAGGATAACCCAAGAGTAATGACTGCAACAGTGAATACACTCTAACATCTACATTTATGGTAGGTACACAACTGTACTGTGCTTTGACAGCACAGGGACAGGCATTTAGTACGGGTATGTGTATTGTGTGTGGGAGAGTAAATGTGGGGGAGTGCTTGTAGCAGGTTATCGCCACAGCCACTGTTAACTTCCACAGGAAGTGCTGTTCTGCATTCACGATAGTAAATGGCAATTCAGAGACAAGCAGATTATTTGATAATGAGGTATATCCTCATTATGGCTAACATTTCTGAATCGCAAAATACCACATTGCAGAAATGGGGTCTTTTTACTGCAGCCGTTAAAGTGGTGGGGTGCTTTCTGAATCCCCAGGTATGTTTTACCACATTTATGAGTTTATTTGTACTGCATACTAAACTATTACACAGAATATACCTAGAAAATGAAAAATTGTGTTACTTAACCATTATGTTTCTTAATTTAGTTTCTTCTTGGACAGCAGTAACAAGTGGGATTCATATGTTTCAGTTCTCTGACTAATTAGTTGTATTATGGCCATTAAGTGTATTGATACTTTGCAGTGCTCCCTCTGTTTACCAAGTACACTTTTTTTTATAATCAATCTTTTTCACATTCCACTACTTCTCACCATACCAGCTTCTGGTTCAAGTCACAATTTCTTCTGACAAGCACAAAGTAAGATTCATGGTTTTGTCAGTTCTCCCACTAGTTTGAGAAGCTCATAGCAGGATTGATGCACAACATTGGGAGAACTGGAAAGCAGCAGCCTGATGTGGCTGTACATAGGTATGCTAGTTACGTCTGGTACACCAGGTTCTTTAAAATGTGAGTAAAGCCAAAGAACAAGGGATGAACTCTGTCCTCAGTTGTCATCTGATGTTTTATAAGTTCAGCAGGTAAACCAGTACCAATTTGTGCTGCACATTGTTCATTATTAAATCTTACTTAGAGTTTTAATTCTGACTTTTTCCTTCTTCAGTACTTTGATGTGGCTTTCGGCTCCATAATATTGTATAACCTTGATTTTGGACATTATGTAGGATTACCTTGATTTTGGTCGTTAAGTATTTTAGTAAAACTAAACCACGGCATATACTTTTACACTGTGCAGATTGTAAAATGGCTTGTATGTTTTGCTCTGTTTGAGACTGTATTTCTGTAATATTCATATTTTTGTTCTTCTAGTCAGAAAGAGTACTTCTTGGAGGACCTGGTAGCTTCTACTGGCAAGGTAACAAAAACAATTTCTTGAACTATGATTCACATTACATGAAACTATAATTCTTAATGGTTTGGTGATGTAGGCATGGTATGCCTCACCACCAAAACCTGATTCATGATCTTGATGGTAGTTTTTTTTTTTTAATTTATAGCACTAATGTTGTACCAATGTTGTATATTTCTTTTAGTAGCTATGAACATTTTTAAAGGTCTTGAGTAAAATAATTGCATCTGTGAATTATTTATTGTGCTGAATAACACTGAGAAGTGATTTGTTTTTTTTTTTTTTTTTTTTTTTTTTGTGAAGTGGAATCAAACACCAGTTGACACTTTGCCAGAGTAGGGACATTACTTTAAGAGGTGCTACATCCATTATTTTTAAAGTAAAAAAGTAATATTTTTCCTTTTGAAATATAGTAGCAATTAAAACAATGCACCTCTATTCCTGATACAAAATGCAGTCATCTGAACAGTCTATAATGAGGTGCCTTTGTAACATATGCAGGATTGTGTCCATGATCTGGCTCACACCTCCACTCAGTAGTAGATAAGATAAGCTGCCCATTCATTTCTTCCAACCTCCTTTCCTGGTAGTAGGAGGCAAGCATTGTTTGCTGATGGGATTTCATATGGGGATGGTGTGTGTGTTATTTTCTGTGAGCCGGGTCGCTGTTTTTATTATGTGAGTTGTTGTGCACATACAGTGAAGCACAGGCCTTTCCATACACCGCTCATTCATGTTTCTACATGGTCACTGCTGCTGTCAATAATGTGCTGACCAGCCCAGCTTATATTATTCTGCAGTGGGTGTCTGCCTTCCTGTCCACACCAGGAGTTGCTTCCTAAGCCGACTTCCTTTGAGATATACTTGTTGGTAATGGACACTTAGTCCCACCTCTCCCTGGCCAGTTACTCCACCACATCTGCCCACTACTTGACCTTAGCTCAGTGGTACATTCAGGGTTTTAGCCCTTCAGGGCACAGAGCCAGCATTGGTAAACTTTACTTATAATCTTTCCCAGTTGGTCTGATTGCTATCCAGGGCTTCTGCCAGGGGAAGACATCAACAAGTTTACAGTCCCCTGCAACGTCTGACATGAGACTGATGATCACAAAAAGCCTGTGGTCCACTTCTCATCATGGGGATAGTGGTACTGTTTTGATTTTGGTAAGAGAAGAAGCAAACGGACATTGATTCCCAGCTGTGTGAGGCTGCAGTGAGATAAGCACAAGTGTAATGTCCAGGTAGTAGCTAATAGGTGAATTATCACTGCTCATCGTTCTTCACAAACTGTATCTGTCTATTCAATACGTACAGACTACATCTCTAAATGCTTCATCCATAAGTCTTAAAGGTCTACTATAGTAGTGTCCCTTCACCCCCTGAGTACTACACAAGTTCCAGTTCATAGGTTGGTACTAGCCTATCGGCCCTAAGGCCTATAAAAGCCTAGCCATAACAATTCCCTGGCTATTTATTCCCACACTATTTACTTCCCTGGACCCCTGTCTAGCAGGGTGACTGACATGATCTCCGGGGTGAATTTCCTTTCTCCCATCCAATCATCAAGGTTCCTTTTGAAGAGGGCCAAAGAGGCGCTCTGCTTGACATGTATGGGCAGTCTATTCCAGAGTCTGGGGAGTCCCTGGGTCAGGAACCTATCCTTCCAGCATGTTTTGTTTATTGTGATGACAAGGTTTAAATCCCTGGAGCATGTGACTCTGTGGGATTGGGATTTCTTTAAGTGTAGCATGTCCAACAGCTCTGGGTTTGACATGGCCTTGTATGTTAAGCAGAGATTGCCTCGGAGTAGACGATATGCGACAGAGTATAGCTGGAGTTTTTTAATCTGTCAGCATAGGTCATCTGCTTTAGGCCTGTGATTCTTTTAGTGAGGTATTTCTGCGGCCTTTCCAGTTGTTGCAGATTTCTTGAGAGGTACATACCAAATGGGGCATTGTATTCTATAATGGGTCTAATGAGGGATGAGTACAGTGGGACAATGACCTCCTTTTTTCTGAATGAAAAGCCCTTAGTGATGAGGTGTGCCACATAGAAGGATTTCCTGACTGTTGTGGCAATGTGGTTATTGAAGGCGAAACCGTTTTCCACCTGTGTCCCTAAGTCTGTTATCAAACTTTTGATGTTTAGTGTACTGCCACCTATGTGGTAATTCACGGGTACATGTTTTTTCCCAAAGGGGATAAATATATATTTCTTGGCATTGAGCTTGAGCCCATGGCTGTGGCACCAAGCATCTGTTTCTGTAAGGCCCTTTTGTAGAGTATCCACATCATTTGGGGATTCAATAATGGCTCCCAGTTTGCAGTCATCTGCGAACTTTGTTAGCCAGAGTCCCTTAGTGTTGGCCTGTACTTCAGAGAAGTAGATGCCAAACAAGAGAGGTCCCAGGACTGAACCCTGAGTGACGTAGGGATTAATGCCCAGCTTAGTAAGTTTATCTATGATTCCAGAGTGGGGGGGGGTGTCAAAGGCCTTGGCAAGGTCCAGATAGGCTGTGTGGACTGCCTTACCCTCGTCCATGGCTCTGGAGACTGATTCAAAGAAGTCAATCAGGTTCAGGAGACAAGATCGGCCCTTCACGAACCCAAACTGGGTGGGGTCCCATGTTTTAAGGTTGCCAATGTCTTTGTTTATAAGTTCCATGGCCTTGCATATCAGGCTCATCAGACTGATGGGGCGGTAGTTCCCGGTATCCAAGGTGAATCCCCCCTTGTGGAGTGGGATAACTGTAGCTGTGCGCCATTCAGTGGGTATGAAGCCTGAGGTGAGGGTATGATTAAACATGACAATTAGGTGAGGTTCATAGGTAGGTACAAGGCTATCTGCCCAAAGTCATTTATAAGCCTAGCCAGAATGTGTTGGCTTTCGCCGCCCCCTTAGATTAGTTCCCTGTGCCTCTGTCCAGCAGAGCCACTGAAGTGATCCCCGAGGTAAACTTTGTATCCCATCCACTCGTCAATGTTTCTTTTGAAGAGTGTTAGGAAGGAGCTCTGCCTAATGTAGATTAGGATCTTGTTCCAAAGCAGGGGAAGTCTCTGGGACAGGAATCTATCCCTCCAGCATGTCCTATTTATTGTTGTGGTGAGGTTCAGATCCCTAGAACTTGTGGCTTGAGGGGATAAGGATTTTTTTAGGTGGAGCATGTCCATCAATTCTGGGTTGGACATGGCCTTGTATGTCAGGCAAAGATCACCTCTGAGTAGGCGGTATGCAACTGAGTACAGCTGGAGTTTCTTCAGTCGGGCTGCAAAGTGCATCTGTTTGAGGCCAGTGTTCCTCTTGGTGAGGTACTTCTGTGGTCTTTCCAGTTGTTGCAGGTGTCTTGTAAGGTACATCCCAAATGGGGCATTGTACTCTATGATGGGTCTGATGAGTAGAGGGGCACAATGACCTCTTTTGATTTGGATGCAAACCCATTTGTGATTAGGTGGGACACATAGAAGGATTTTTTAACCACTTTGGAAATGTGATTATCAAAGGTGAGATTACTATCTACTTGGGTCCCCAGATCCCTTATTACGTCTTCCATATTTAGGGGACTACCCCCTATGTGGTAGTTTGTGGGTACTTTGTTTTTTCCAAAGGGGATGACTATGCACTTTTTGACATTTAGCTTGAGGCCATGATTTTGACACCAGGTATCCATCTCAGTGAGACCCTTTTGGAGGATGTCTGTGTCAGCTGGAGAGTCAATTATAGCCCCTAGCTTGCAGTCGTCTGTGAACGTGGTCAGCCATAGTCCTCCTGTACTTGCTTCTACCTCTGAGAAGTATATGCCAAACAGGTTTGGTCCTTGGACTGAGACCTGGGGAACACCACTTGTAACCGGTTTAGAGTCGGACCTAGCTCCCACAACTCTCACCATTTGGGTTCTGTCTGTGAGCCAGTTGGCAACCCATCTTGTGACGTAGGGGTTCATGCTCAGGCTGGTGAGCTTTTCTATAATACCAGAATGGGGAATCGTGTTGAAGGCCTTAGCATGGTCTAGGTAGGCTTGTGTGTACCACCTTTCCCTCGTCTATAGCCTTGGTAACTTTCTCAAAGAAGTCCTCCAGGTTTAGGAGGCATGATCTACCCTTAAAGCCAAACTGGGTAGGGTCCAGTGTTTGGAGGTTCCCAATGTCTCGGTTAATGAGTTCCATGATGATGCGCTCCATAGCCTTGCAGACCAAGCTAGTCAGGCTTATAGGGCGATAGTTCCCGGGATCTCTTGTGACTCCACCTTTGTGGAGTGGAATAACTGTTGCTGTGCACCACTCTATGGGTATGTAGCCTGTGGAGAGGCTGAGTTTGAAGTGTGCTTAGGTGAGGGGTTAGTTCATCTTTGAGCTTGTGTAGTATGCAGCCTGGGACACCATTTGGTCCCATTGATGCTGTGTTTTTGGCTTTGGAGAGGGCTGCTTTAACCTGAGTGTCTGTGATTTCAGGGTCTCTACATTCTTCTGGTATGGTTATGGACCCTTTTGGGGGTGAGGGGGGGTGAAGTTTGCGCTGAACCTGTATGCCAGGATGTTGGCGATATCAGTCAGTTCGGTGTATTTTTTGCCATTCTGCACTAACTCCAAGCAATTCTGAGCATTGCCACTTAGATTCTTGACATAGCTAAAGAATGCCTTGTGGTTATATTTGGAGTCCTTGGCAATTTTTCTTTTAAAGCTCGCCTTTAATGATTTTATGAGGGATCGTAGTTTCTTGCTGATACTGATCAAGGATGTCTTCCCTTCTTGGGATTTTACTCTTTTCTGTACTAGTTTCCTCCTTCTGTTGTATAGCTTGTTTATGGCAGGAGTCCACCAGACTGGTTTCCTTTTCTTGGAGGAGTGAGTATTGGTTTTGCTTGGGATGGCACGATCCATACATTTTTGTAGCTGCCCATGGAATGCATTGGTAAAGGATTTTGCAGCTTGGACAGTGTTATCCTTCAGCATGGGGGCTTTGAAACTTTCCACCTTGGTCTTAAGTAACGTAAAGTTTGCTTTTGAAAAGTTTTTCACTGTGGTTTTCTTGTCCGGGGGTGGGGGCAGAATATGGATATCCAAAGTGATTTGTTTATGGTCAGATCTTACCAGCGAGGGGTGACCTCCGGTGTAGAACACTGGTCGCCTATGTTGGTGATGACCAGGTCCCCTCTGGTGGGAGTGTTGACCAGTTGAACCAGGGCGTTTGAGTTTATAAATTCTAGGAAAAGTTGGGCAAGGGAGTTGAGTAGTTCTCCCAGTTAATGTTTGGGTAATTGAAATCACCCAATATTAGGATGTTTGGTAGGACCTTTATGTTTTCCAGTGTTTCCAAAAACACAGAATGGGGGTCCTGGGACATGGTGGGTGATCTGTAGCAAGCTACAATTTGAATAGCATTTTTGCCAGTTAGTTGCACGTGGATGATCAATGAAGCATCGTGCTGTGCCACTAACCTGGAGGTGTGGGTATCCTTGATGAATATGGATACGCCCCCACTTTTGTGTTTTGGTTTGGGTTCTGTGGCCGAAATATATGGTATGAGTTGTAGCCTGGTAGTGCTGGGGTGCTCTCTGGAGCCTTAAACCAGCTTTCTGTTACTGCACATATATTGATTTTCTCCATACTGAGGAGTGCCTCAAGTGCGTGCATTTTGAGGTTTAGACTTCTGGCATTGAGTAGCATTACCCTCAGTTTTTTGTTACTTGTGCTATTTACGGCGGTGGGTTTGTCTTTTGAGCCTTGCCTAAAAAAGGCACTATGGGGGTGGCACAAGCCTTGGCCAGTATTTGAAAACTTAAGGGTGACAGGTGCAAGCCATTTCTAGCGAAGCAGCATGGCTTGTCGAGCATGTCATCCCAGGTGGACAGACACTGACTTTGACACCAGAAACTTAGCCAGTTGTTGAAATCGAGAATTTTTTCTTTATACCCTGGTATCATTCTTGGTGAGGGCAGGATGCTACTCAGGGTCATACCGGCCTGGGCTGTGTGATCAGAGATCTCCTCCATGTCTTTTTTCATGTAGTCCAGGGAGGTACGGCTCAGGTCATTCACACCAACATGGACAATGACAGAGTCATATTTGTACTTGTTCTGGAGTGACCTGAGTGCTTGTGTTATGTGGCAGATCCTGGCACCTAACAGGCAGCTAACAGTAACCTTCTCCTTATTCAGCCTAGTGAGTGGGATGTCAGTGTGCCTGACTATAGAGTCACCTATTACTATTATGTTGGGTATGTTATTTTGCCTTAAGGGCTGTGATTGCATGGCACACTGGTTTTGTGAAGTATGTGTTTCATGGTTTGTGTTGGGGGGGGTGGAGGTTGCTTGGATGTTTGCTTTGGAGGTCTCTGTTAGTTTTGTAGATTTTTATTTAGAGTCTCCGAGTATGTTTTCATGTATTTGTGTGTTTTTTTCCAGGTGCTGGTTTAATGGGTCTATGTAAGACTGTGCTGGTGTGATGCAAGTATTTCTCTTCTCCTCTTGACTGTCTGATCCAGTCTTGGGTTGAGGGAGCTTAGCCTCTAGTTTGGCTGTATAATTGCATCTCTCGCATGTATTAGTGTTTGGTGGTAGGAGGAGAGCGTTGTTTTTGTACATGAAGCAATTGTAACATTGCCTCAAAATGCCCAGATTCACCAGTTGGACTGGAGAGTGCACCTGAAACTGCCCTTTGGACATGCCTGGATAGATACAATGAACTGTTTTACTGGATGGCTGGTAATGTCGAATAGAGAGCCTTGTCCTTTTGTACAGTACAGGAGGGTCTAGTGCTTGGGTTTATAAGTGCTTGCTATATGTTTTGAGCAAGTGCTGGTCTGAGAAATGAATGGCTTGAGTGCTTAAGTTGAAAGTTTGTCTAGTTCCAAGGGAAAAATTGAAGAGGTGACTTTGTGGAGCCGGGAATAGTTGTACCCTAGCTAACCACCGCTATGGTGCCAGTTCATTTTGTAGTTCGTGTAGTACACAGCCCGGGATGACATCTGGTCCCATGGATGCTGTATTCTTACCTTTGGTGAGTGCGTTTTTTACCTGTGTGGCCATTATTACTGGAATTTGGCAATCCTCCAGTATTGAGATGGGCCATTTAGGGGTGGGGGGGTGAATTTGGCACTGAATTGATCTGCCAGGATATTGGCAATATCCTTGGGATCAGTATATTTAATGCCATTCTGTTGTAGCTCAGAGCAGATCTGAGCATTGCCATTTAGATCTTGAAATAGTTATAGAATGCCTTGTGGTTGTCTTTGGAATCTTTGGCAATTTTATTTTCGTAACTAACTTTGGAGGATTTTATGAGGGATCTCAGCTTCTTACTGAGGCTGGTAAGGCAGTTTTTTGCATCCTGGGATTTTCCTCTTTTATGCAACAGTTTCTTCCTTTTGTTGTAAAGTTTGTTTATGACAGGGGACCACCAGATTGGCTTCCTTTATTTGGAGGAGAGCATCTTGGTTCTATTTGGGATGGCACGATTCATGCATGCGTGGATGTGCTCGTACAGTGCCTTAGTGTAGGACTCGGCAGTCAAACTTTCAGTTCCTGTCTGTATGGGTGTCATGAAGTTTGTAACTTCTGACTTGAGTAGCATGAAGTTGGCTTTGGATAAGTTTTTATGGAGGTTTCCTTACTGGGGGGTGAGGGAGGGATGCGGATGTTAAGGGTGATTAGCTTATGGTCTGACCTGACCAACGAGGGGGTGATCATATGTGTGGAGCATCAATTTCCCTTGTTGGTAATGACCAGGTCTAGGATATTGGAGCCCCTGGTGGAACTATGAATTAGTTGATCCAGGGCATTGGAATTTATGAATTCCAAGAATCGTAGGGCAAAGGTGTTAGTACATGAGTAGTTTTCCCAGTTAATGGCAGGGTAGTTGAAATCACCCTGTATTAGGGTGTTTGTATATTAATATTTTCCAGTATGTTTAGAAAGGTGTAGTGAGAATCTTGGGGCATGGTGGGGGATCTGTAGCAAGCTACAATTTGGATTGCAGTCTTACCTAGTGTTAGTTGCACCTGGAGAATTTCAGATGCATTGTGTTGGGCAACTAACCTGGTGGAATGAATATCCTTGGTGAATATGGACACTCCTCCATCTTTAGTGTTTCGATACTGGTTTGGTGGCCGAAAAGTGTGGTACGAGTTGAGCCTGGTATTGCAGGGGTGCTCCCTGGAGCCTTGAACCAAGTCTCAGTTACTGCACAGATATCAGTGTTCTCCATTTTTAGGAGTGCCTCAAGAGAGTGCATTTTGAGGTTTAGACTTCTAGCATTGAGTAGCATTACCTTCAGATTTTGCATGCTTGTACCTGTTATGGTGGTGGTTTCGTCCTTTGAACTTTGCCTAAAAAAAGGCACTATAGAGGTGGCAAGAGCCTTAGCCAGTAACCTGAATCCCAGGGGTGACATGTGCTGACCATGTCTGGCAAAGCATCGTGGTCTGTCGATCATGTCATCCCAGGCAGACAGATACTGGATCCCCTTAGAATGACACCAGAAGCTTAGCCAATTGTTGAAGTCAATCATTTTGTCCATATATTGTGGTATCATTCTGGGCAAAGGCAGGATGCTACTCAGGTTTAGGGTCAACCTGCCTGGGCCACATGATCCGAGAGCTCTTCCATGTCTCTTTTCATGTAGTCCAGGGAGGTATGTCTCACGTCATTCACTCCACCATGGACAATGACAAGAGTCATATTTGTACTTGTTGTGGAGTGACCTGAGTGCATGAATTATGTGGTGGATCCTGGCACCCAACAGACAGTTCACTGTAATTTTCTCCTTGTTCAGCCTGGTGAGTGGGACATTAGTTTGCCTGACTATAGAGTCACCTATGACTAAAATGTTAGGTACATTGTCTTACCTTAGGGGCTGTTGTTGGGTGGCACACTGGTGTTGTGAGCTATGTGACACTTTGGTTGTGATTGGTGTTTGTTTGCGTTTCAGCTTCTGAGGTCCTTATTGCTTGGGCAGGTTACAGTTAAGGGCCTCTGCCTATGTGGATTTAGTGTTGCTATGTGTGGGTGTTGGTGGTGTGAGTTTAGAAGGACTATGTGTTGCTTGAGGTGTAGTATGGGTGTTAACCTTCTCCTCTTGACTGTCTAGCACAATCTTGGGTGGAGAGAGCTTTGCTTCCAGTTTGGCTATGTAAGTGCATCTCTCACAGGTTGTAGTGTTGGGTGGTAGGAGGAGAGGGTTGTCTGTGTACATTAGCCAATTGCTGCATTGCCCCAGTATGCACAGATTCACCAAGTGGACAGGAGAAATCAACGGAACTTGACCCTTGGACATGCCTAGTTTGGTGCATTTTTGAAAAGTACAGGAGCTGTTTTTCCTTACCTTAGCAGGGTACTTTGGAATTATAGGCTGTTTAGTGCCTATGATTAATTTCTCCTTATTAATAAGGAGAGTTGAGTGCTTGTATCATTTTAAGGCTTCCTAATGCTTTCCAGCAGGTATTAGAGCAAGTGCTAGTCACAGGGATGCTTAAAGGTAAGATGAAAAAAAAATGGTTTATCCTAAACACTGCAGTGTGCACTAGAAAAGTAGGTAACTTAAGTTTTACCTGTCTAAAAAGTTAAGTTTTAGTGGAGAGTCACTATTTTTAAAACAGCAAGATGGATTGAAAGGGGGTGATCACTTTTGTATTCCGGTATTGTGGAATACAGTAAAATGGCCAATAAATTTAAATAGTTGAAGGGGTGTGATTTCACAAAATGATAATTCTGTGCTTACTCACACAAGCCAGTGAAAGCAGAGAGGAAATGAGATATGTGGTCAAATTAACATAAGAGGCAGGCAACTAGAAAGACAGTGGTATTTAAGAATACGACAGTGACAGGGTAGGGGAGGTGGGGAAAAATTTCTGCCTGACTAACAAGAGACAGAGCTGTGGTGTGTTTTGAAGTTTTAGTATGCAGTTAAAAGCAGAACACAAACAAAACACAAGGTAAAGAAAAATCACAGCACTCAAAATATTAAAAGGCAATAAACTATTACAAAATACAACAAATAGAAAGCAAACCAACTTTTCCCTCACAGCAAAGTGTAGCAGAGTCTGGGTGAGCCTTTCCAATAAAGCTCTGAAATGTTTTATTTTACCCCTTAAATAGAAGGTTTAGTTCCTAGCTCCCCCCCCCCCAGTTAACAAATGATTAACGTTAACTGACCTCTTCTATTTTATGAATGAGTCCTTAATTGATCAGTTCTAATTTCTGCCTGACTCAATTCTAATTTCTGCTCGACTCAGAAGAGAGAGAGAGCTGTGGTCTCTTTTGAAGTTTTAATATGCTGTTAAAGCAGAATGCAAGTAAAACACAAGGTAAAGAAAACAAACCACAGTATTCAAAATATAGAAAGGCAATAAAGTAATACAAAAATCAGCTTTCTTAGGACCTTGTCATATGCTTTCTCCAAGTCTAAGAATGCCCAGCTGAACACTGTCCTCATTCCTAGCTCCTTCTCACTTATCTGTCTCACTGTAAACATTAGTGCAGTTGTGCTACATTCTGATCTGAATATAAGCTGCTCCTCTCCCATCTTACTCTCTGCTACTCTGTGTATTCATTCATCAGTCACCCTTTCTAGAACTTTCATGCATTGTGACAGGAGTTTGATACTTCTGTACTGCCCACAGTTTTGACTGTCCCCTTTGTTCTTGTACAGTGGCAACTAGTATGCTTTTTCTGCAGTCATCTCCGATGCATGAATGCCATCTGGAGTGATTTCTCTCCTGTCTCACACAGCATCTTGCTCATAACTGCTGTGCTGTCATCTGAGCCTGCTGCTTTCCTTGACTTCATTTCCCTAAGTGCTGTTCTTACTTCTTCTAGGGTGGGCTCCTCTTCTTTTATCATAGGCTGTATCTGGCGCAGTACAGCTTTTGAGGATTTTTCTTTATTTTGAAGCTAGGGAAACTACTCTTTCCATTTGCCTTCGATGTGCTGTGGACTAGTGAGTAGGTTGTTGCTGGCATCCCTTATGAAAGATGTCTGATGAATGTATTCTTTATCTTTCTGTCTTTGCTTGCAATCTGATAGCTGTTTTGTGCCAGCTAGTGAACCACTTTCAAGAAGCTGGTAGAGTGCCTCTGATGCCTTGTTCTTTATTACAACTGCTCTGTTAGCCTCTTTGTTAACTTTTTCCTGTACTTCTTTCTTTTGCCAACTTCCTGAACTTTGCATTCTGCCACCAGCTTTCCTTGTGTACCTTATTTGCATACCTTGTTTGGTTACATACCTTTTCCATTTTATTCACATATGTTGTTTTGCTTGCAGCTGACTGACAACCAGTGGTTTATGCTGTGAGCAGACTGTTTCATTGGGATGACTTTGCAATCATTGGTTCTATCCCAATGCCCTTTCCTTACTAGAAGGAAGTCTATTGTATGCGATCTTGAAACTGTTTGTCTTGCTGAGCCATGTGTTGGTCGCCATCAAGCAATCTGCCAGGCAGAAGTCTGAAATATCTTCTCCGTAGGACAGCAGAGGCAGAAGAAAGGCATATTTCACTACTGTCTTAATGAAGAAAACCCCACAGAAGCTGTACTGTCCCAGACAATAGCCTGCAGTGAAAGTAGAGTTTATGACTAGTGTTCTATCCTTACACTGGAGTTTGATTGCCATGAGTCTGTCACTAATTTTGGTGATATTCCTCACTATCTTCTGAAGCCTCTCCCTCACCACAATTCCTACTCCATTTCAAGTCTATCCTCCCCATGAGTAGTAGACTCTGGATCCCAGGAAAATGGCTGCCCTTTTATGTTGTCACCTGGATACAAAAGATATCTATTCTCTTCCTCACCACCCTAAGTTCCTCGATGTTTATTAGGATAATGACCACTGGGGCCTTTTTAAGCCTAAACATGCATCCAGATTCTTGGACAAGTTCTGGTCCCTTGGCAAGTGTAAGCAGAGGCTTCAGGGATAAAACCTTTACATGCACGGTCCTGGGAGAGGAACCATTTACAGGCTGCCTGTGTCCATTAGAGACATAGGTGTCAAACAGGAAGTAAGTTTCCTATTCCCCATCCATTAGTCCAAGTTACGGTTGAACTGAGTTAGGAAGGAACTCTGCTTCACATGGATGAGGGAACCTGTTCCATAGATGGGGTAGCCTCTGGAATACATACATGTTTCTCTAGCAGGTCCCGTTTATATCACACGCAAGGTTTAAGTCTTTGCAATGAGTTATTCTGGTGCTGTTTGTTTTGCAGATATGCAGAAGTCCATCAGTGGGGTCCGATGGTACCTTGTATGCAAGGCATAGACCCCCTTTCAACAGCCTGTAGGAGACAGAATACAGAGCTAAGACTTTGAGGCAGTTTTCACAGGACATGTTATTTATGCCCTGTATTCTTTAAATTTGAATGTCTTCCACTTCCATGCATCCTGTCAGTGAACCTATATTGAGTGTAGCAATCCTTAGTTTGTTTGTCAGGTTGATTGGTATTATGTTCAGCTTTTGCTCAATGGTGCTATCACAGATAGCTCAAGCTGGGCAGCTGGACATGGGCCAGCCAGTAGCATATCGACCAAGGTCTACTGGGCCTTATGGTGGGTACATATAGCCATCATACCATTAGCATGAGTATCTCACTTAGGTCAGAGTAGGCTGGGTCCTCATCCCACTTGTCACTCGCAAATACTTATTCCTGTTTTTTTGGTGTCATTAGTCAATGTGACCAGATCACCTAGAGCCAATTTTTACTGTGGTTCTCACATCCCACTTTACAAAATTGAGCAAGGTAGCAAAAGGATTTAATTAGTAAGGAGAGTCTGTGCACTGGAACATGGAGTTGTTCTATAGAAAATAGAATCCTAAAGAGACCAAGAGGGGAAAATGATGCACCAGCTGGTAGTTCCAAGGGTCTACTGACAGGGACTTCTAGCCATAGCCCATAATATTCCTTTTCCAGGCAGTATGGGTATAAAATGCATAAAAATGCTTATTGCAGAATTTTTTTATTGGCCAAACAGTGTGAAAGATGTGAGCGAGTACTGCAAAACTTGTGAGCTGTGTAAAAAGGTTGGAAAGTTAAGAAATAAATTCAGGATGTATCCAACCAGAAAAGCACAATGTAGAAGGTGAAGCTCAATGGACAATAAAAAGGCTAGGCTTGTCCATCAAAGAAGAGCAATACTAGGTAGAAATCGCGAAAGTTTTCTACCATGTTCTCAAACACTCAAACTGTCAAAACAACAAATCTAGTAAATGTAACCTCAGGTATATCCTGTACCCAAAATTTTCAATACTTTTAAAGGTTTATCCTGAAAGATCAAATAAGTCAGCAAGGGGGTGTGGAGAAGCTGTGTTAAGCTAAAGTAAATGTAATTACATTTTCTAAAAAAAAAAAAAAAAATCTATTAAATGTAACATCAGTTATATCCTGTACCCCAAATTTTCAGTACTTTTAAAGGTCTATCCTGAAAGATCAAAAAAGTCAGTAAGGGGGGTATGGAGAAGCTGTGTTAAGCTAAAGTAAATGTAATTACATTTTCTTAAAAAAAAAAAAAAAAAATACGGCGCAAATCTTGCAGCATTTAAAAGGTACAAGATTATAGATTGGCAAAATGGTTTCTAGTACTTTGAAGAAGTGTAAAATTGCTTTCAGTGGTAAGGTGGCAAAATTGTTGAAACAGGAACTATATCTGCTTCACAAATATGCAAGCATTTGCAGTGCCTAGATGCATTATGTGATTTGAATGCTACCCTACCCCCCTCAAGATCTAAAAGACACAGAATAGGAATGGCATCTTCCACTGTTGCATCTAAACACAAATGAATGTCTTAGAGTCTTTTCAGAAAGAGAAAGACAGTTAATAAGTTGCACTCTCTTACTTCTGGCTCTAGACATTAAGACTACATCTCTAAACAACGCTCCTTCTGTCTGTGGAATCGTGCATTAAGACCGAGACAGAAGATAATAAAAATTCAGTGGATCTCTTCAGCTACTAGTAGAAATAGCGCAAGATAAGCTGTTAGACTTCTACTTTATTTCTATTTGTTTTGGACTTCCTGAATGTTGAAGGCTGCCAGTATATTTAATTTCTGCTTAAGTTTATAAGTTTATTTAAGGAGTTGTATTATTCAGTTTTAAATGCTTGTGACTTACTAGTTTAAGGGTATGCACATCTGAATGGTGTGCTAATAACTAATGGCCTTTGCCTTCTGAAAAGTAATTGATTAAGCTATTACCTACTATACAAATATTTAATGACTGACTTATTTTAATGGCAAAAAGTAACTGCATTGTTTTCATATTTTAGTGTGACTAGCTGGGGGCAGAGTTACTATAAAGAAGAAGGGCTTGTGTATTGGAGAGATATCATTAACTCCTCCCAGAAATGTTGTGTGCCTGTGCTTGTATGTGAAATAATATTGTTTAAGTTTCAATTATCGTTGCTAAGACTCTACTGGGAAGGCAGTGAGCTTAGTCCAAAGGGGGTGAAACCCTGAGAACCAGTGATTAAAACTCTTATGTGCAGCTGTACACCATAAAGCTTATAGATGTGGCTATTATCCAGGGCAACAACATGTTTTACCATTCTTTCTTAAAGCCCAATCACTACTTATGGTTTTGTTTAAAGTGTTGGTGGCACAACAGGTGAAAAGAGTCACCTTTAGTGCAGAAGACTATGGGTTTGATTCCCACATCAGGTAGCTGGATTGCTGAAACTGCAGTGCAGCATGAAAGGAGTGGTTTACTCCTGAGTGTGTCATCCTTGAGATGAGACAATAAACTGAGGTCCCATCTGCTTGAGTTGATGGTAGCTTCAGCTGATGCAAAAGATCCCATTGTACCTATCAAAAAGAGTAGAAAAAATGTCCTCAGTACAGTAGCCAAATTTCACATAGTAGTATAAATACCACCTTGGGTCTACCCCAGAAAGAAGACATTAGCCTAGTGAGACTAACCTGGTCAACAAGGGATAAAGAAAATAAATTATTTTGTGAGAGAGGTAGAGATTTAAAGCCCATACTGTCGCAGTTATGCTAGCAAATTTTGACAAATTAACAGCCTCACCAAGAATTTACCTTAAAAATATCCAGTTCCTTCCTGACTGTTTAACATCTTAGGGTCCACGTTCTAATGGACAACTCACAGGACTAATTCTGCCTAGAGAAGAATCTGGAGTCTGTCAAGTCTGTTTCTTTTCATAGGTTCATAGGTAGGTACTAGGCTATCGGCCCAAGGGCCTAAGTAAGCCTAGCCAACAAGATTCCCTAACTTTACACCATCCAAGAACATTATTTTCCTGTGCCCCTGTCGAGCAGAGCCACAGAAATGATCCCCGGGGTGAATTTCCTATTCACTCATCAAGATTTTTCTTGAAGAGTGCTAATGAGGAACTTTGCTTGACATAGATGGGAAGCTTTTTCCAGAGTATGGGAAGTCTTTGGGACATGAATCTATCCCTCCAGCATGTCCTGTTTATTATGGTGACAAGGTTTAGGTCCCTAGAGTATGTCGTTCAGAGAGATTGGGATTTCTTTAGGTGTAGCATGTCCAACAGCTCTGGGTTTGACATAGCTTTATATGTTAGGCAGAGATCACCTCTGAGTAGGCGATATGCTTTGGAGTAAAGCTGGAGTTTTTTGAGACTGTCAGTGTAGGGCATCTGTTTGATGCCAGTAATCCTCTTTATGAGGTACTTCTGTGGCCTTTCCAGCTGCTGCAGATGTCTTGAGGTAAATTCCAGAAGGAGCGTTGTACTCTATAATGGGTTTAATGAGTGTCAGGTAGAGGGGAACAATGACCTCTTTTTTCCTGGATGAGAACCCTTTTGTGATGAGGTGTGCCACGTAGAAGGATTTACTGACTACTGTGGTGATGTGATTATCAAAGGAGAGACTACTGTCCACCTGGGTCCCAAGGTCTCCCATCACACATTTGGCATTAGACTGCCACCTATGTGGTAGTTCATGGGTACAGAGTTTTTACCAAAGGGGATGACAATGCACTTTTTGGCATTGAGGCCATGGCTCCGACACCAGCATCTGTCTCAGTGAGGCCCTTCTGTAGGATGTCCACATCATTTGGGGACATGACTATGGCTCCCAGTTTGCAGTCATCTGCGAACTTCATTAGCCAAAGGCCTTCTGTGTTAGCTTGTACTTCAGAGAAGTTGATACCAAACAGGAGACGTCCCAGGACTGAACCCTGTGGTACTCCACTTGTCACTGGTTTGAAGTCAGATTTGGAGTCTGCAACTTTTAAAGTGTGGGTTCTGTCAGTGAGCCAGTTGGCAACCCATCTTGTGATGTAGGGATTTATACCTAGTTTAGTGAGTTTAGCTATAACTCCAGAATGGAAGATGGTGTTGAAAGCCTTGACGAGGTCAAGATAGGCTGTGTGAACCACCTTACCCTCTACAGCTTTGATGACTGCCTCAAAGAAGTCAATCAAGTTCAGGAGGCATAATCTGCCTTTCACAAACCCGAACTGAGTGGGGTCCAGAGTATGGACGTTGCCAATGTCTTTGTTTATGAGTTCCATGATGATACATTCCATGGCCTTGCAGGCCAGACTAATAACTGTTGCTGTGCACCATTCACTGGGCACAAAGCCTGATGTGAGGCTATGATTGAACATGGCGCTTAGGTGGGGAGCCACTTCATTCTGAAGTTTGTGTAAAACGCAGCCTGGGAATTTGTCCGCTCCCATGGATGCTGTGTTTTTGGCTTTAGAGAGTGCAACGTTTGCCTGTGTAGTTGTGATTACAGGGACTCTGCATTATTCCTGTATAGATATGGGCCCTTTAGGGGGTGAGAGGGGGGTAAAGTTTGCACTGAACCTATCTGCCAGGATGTTGGCAATATCAGTTGGTTCTGTAATTTTCATGCTGTTGTGCTGTAACTCAGAGCAGATGTTCTTCGTGTTTCACTGTTGTAATCATTACATTCGGATAATCTGCTGGCAGGTTGCCCTCAGTTGGCATCTGCTGGCAGGTTGCCTCAGTCGGTCTGAATAACAAAGTCTTGGGTCCTGCATCAGTTGCTGTCTCCTCTTCCATGACGTCAGGTCGTCAGGGGAATAAAACATGCAGCCAACACCATTTTATTCAGTCTTTCTTGCCACGCGGTGCCCGAAGCAGTTCACAAGTGCCTGTCGGCTGACTCCTGAAATTTTCACATTCGAGTTTCAGAACCGAAGTCTTCAAACTAAAGCTAAGTACCCCGTTGGGGAAACTTTTTCTTGCTCCTTACCGATGTCAGTAAAAGTTAATAATTGCATTACTTGTGGGAAGCAAATACCTCATAAAGATTTTCATTTGTACTGTATTCCTTGCCTAGGCCCAGATCATAATGTGCCTAGCTGTTGGTTTTGTGCTAGATTTAACCAACCCACTATTAAGCGTCTGTACAGTTTTGCTTCTAAATATTTTGGATCAAGATTTAATTATCCTGAAATGTTGTCGGTTAGCAATCCGACTACCGGAGTTCATAAAAAAACGCAAAGAAAAAGACAGACCATCGAGGTCCAAAACCAACGATGAAGCTTTTCCTAAGCCAGTTGCCGGTTCGCCGGTACTCAGTGAGGCACTTTCGCAGCCCCTAATACCCGCTACTTGTGAGTCGCAAACCTGCACTGAGACCCATTCAGAGTCTGGTATGCTGTGAGATTCTCAAAGTATTGAACCCATGGATGTCTCTCCCTTGGATGGGTCTGGAGCTGCTGAGCAGGCACCGGCTTCTGAGGGTGTTGTCAGGCCTCAAAATTTTTACATTAAACTGACACCAGCCTCAAAAACATCTTCTATGTCTAAAAAACTGATGCATGAACCACATGCTCAGGCCCCTATGCCTAAAAAAAGGATGATCAAAATGTCTGAGGACTTAATTAACTTGATCAGGGGTTTCCAACCCCCCCCCCCCCCTGCTAAGAGGCCTAGGCAAGGCACTGATTATGAATCTTCAGATCAGGTTTCCATTTTTTCTGATTCCTCTTCTGATCAGGAATTTTCTATTCCACCCTATGAGGATTCTGATACAGAGGAATCCATCCCATCTGCATCTCCTCCTGAGGATTACTCTTTTGGAGAGACTTTGCATACTTTAAGGGAACATTTTCACTGGGAGAGTCAGGACTTCTCTGAATCAAAAAAGAGGCTTAGGGATTTCCTTCTTCCTCAGCATAGGCCTTTGGCTATACCTCCTGTATTAGACATTGTTGATGATGTGTTTTCGGAATCAAGCTTGGTTCCTGATTCCCTACCTCCGGCTCCTGGTAAGCTAGACAGATATTACAGGGTTCCTGACTCCCACAAATTTCTGTTCAAAAATCCTGCTGCTGATCCAGAGACTATTTCTCAGGGTCCCAAGGGTGTAAAGGCCTCTACATCCAAAAATCCTACCCCCTCTGATATAGATGGGGAAGAAGGTTTATACGTCTGCTACCTTGGCTATCAGAGCCTTAAACTGCCAATTTCATATGCTTAAATATCAACAGCATGTTATGGGTTTACTGAAACAGAAAATGATGTTGATTTCTGATTGTGTGGAAAATAGAGTTACAGGAATTATTGCATTCAGCAGAACAGGTTGGAAAGCATACTTTGCAATGTGCTTTTGATTCCTTGGAGGCCTCTTGCAGGGTCGTAGTTATTGGATCTGTGATTAGAAGGCATGCCTGGCTCAAGGAGCAAAATCTGCCTTATCATGTTAAAGCTAAATTGTTGGATGCTCCCTTGCAGCATGATACTTTGTTTGGTAATAAGGCAGAAGAGCATGATACTTTGTTTGGTAATAAGGCAGAAGAGGTTTTAAAGAAAATGGAAGACAAAGCTAAATCTATGCAAACTGTAAGAGATTTCTTGCAAGTGCAGCCACCCAGGTTTAGTAGGCACTGGCCTACTAAAAATTGGTCCTTTCCTGTGTCCTTCAGAGCCACTCAAGGCAAATCTAGGTGATCAGAAGGTACCAGATACCAATCACAGGTTTCTTACAGGTCAAAGCAATGGGGTACCTCCACCTCCAAATCTGGAGGAAACAAAGCACATCCCTACAGTAAGCAGTCTCAATGACTTTCCTCTACCTTCACAAAGCACTTATCTTTTGGCAGCCCTCTTGGTGGGGGGGGGGGGGGGGTGGAACGGGACTAGAACTTCATGCTCAAAATTGGCAGTTAATTACCCAGAACAAGTGGGTATTGAACATAGTATCCCAGGGGTACAGATTTCATTTCCATACTTTGCCAATTCCAAACGGATGGCCAGATCTGCCACAAAGTCAGTGGGCAGAGGCTCAGAAACAAGTTATGTCCCTCATGGATATGGGTGCTATTCAACCAATACCAGAAAAGGAAAAAGGACAAGGTTTTTATTCAAGACTTTTCCTGGTACCCAGAAAAGACCATTCTTGGCATCCAATACTGGACTTATTGATTTTGAACACTTTCCTCGACATTCCAAAATTCAAAATGCTGACTTTACAGCAACTACTGCCTATGCTGGGCAGGAACGCTTGGTTAGTGACTCTAGACTTAAAAGAGGCATACCTGCATATCCCAATAAGGGAATCATGCAGAAGATACCTCCGCTTCAAGGCAGGTTTTTTGCATTACCAATTCTCTGCACTGCCCTTTGGCTTATCTACTGTGCCCAGGGCCTTTACAAAGTGCCTGGCACCAGTAATTGCATTTTGCAGACAAAGAAGCATACAGATTTATCCTTATCTGGATGACTGTCTCATTCAAGCAGAGGACAAGGACACAACATCTGGTGTTTGTAAAAAGGCTTCTAACATGCCTGTGGTACAAAATAAACGAAAAGAAATCCCAAATGGTACCCTGTCAAATAATTACATTCCTGGGTGCAAGCTTGAATACAACTGCCCAGATGGTTTACCTCATGCCAGACAAACAAAGGGAACTGACAATATATTTCAAACAAATGGCAACAAAAACCCAGTTATCTGCAAGGCAAATTCTGCAGGCTTTGGGGTTCATGGCATCCTGCATTCTACTAATTCCATATGCGAGACTGCATATGAGGAAACTTCAGTGGTACCTAAAAAGTTTATGGAGCCAACATTGTCACAGTCTGGAAACAATGATTCCTCTCATTCCCTCATTTCTTTGGTGGGCAGAGACATGTCACCAAAACAAGGGACTGTCATTCACTCTACCCCCTGCCACCCAAACCCTAACTACAGACGCATCAGACTATGCTTGGGGGGGAGGGGGGGCACCTGGTGGGAAGATGCATTCAGGGCAAATGGAGCCCAAAACAAATGCATCTGCATATCAACCAGAAAGAGATGCTAGCTGTTCAGAATGCTCTGACAGCCTTCAAGGATTTACTTCATCCAGGAATGCTGTGACAGCCTTCAAGGACTTACTTCATCCAGGACAACTACTGATAAAGACGGACAACACCACGGTTATGTGGTACATAAACAAGCAGGGGGGTACACATTCCAACCCCCTTTGCAGACTAGCCATGGCATTGTGGAACACAGCTTTGACTTACTAAATACATCTTCAAGTTCAATTCCTGCCAGGAAAACAAAATACTCTGGCAGACGACCTAAGCAGACATCTTATGGACCCACACAAATGGAAACTTGATCCACAAATCTTCAGCATGTTAACACAGAAATGTGGGAGCCCAGACATAGATCTATTTGCCTCTCCCCAAAATTATCAGTTGGGCAAATTCTGCACAAGAACTCATCACAAAAAAGCATGGAAAGTGGATGCCCTATCCATCAGTTGGAAAAACCTATCAGTTTATGCCTTTCCCCCTCTGCCTCTTCTCTCCAAGGTCTTACTAAAAGTCAGACAGGAAAAAACAAAAATGATCCTAGTGGTTCTGGACTGGCCTCGCCAACACTGGTACCCACTTCTAAGGAATATGTCTCAACTTCCCCCTTGGTACTTGCCTCAAATACCTCATCTACTGTCTCAGCAGAACAATCAAATTCTGCACACTCCGCTCCAAACTCTGAACCTTGCAGCATGGCTGATCATTTAATTATTCAAACAACACCTCTCAGTAAATCTGTGATGGATGTCATTTTGGAAGCCAGAAGGCCTAGTACTAGAAAATCTTATACTGATAAATGGAAGAGATTATGTGCTTGGAACCAAGCACAAGGAACAGACACAGCAAAGCCCAATATTCCTCAGATTTTACAATATTTGACTGAAATGCTTGACAAGGCCTATCTTTTTCTTCAATAAAAATCCCTGCCTCTGCCATCTCGGCTCATTACAACACAGAGCCTCCCCTCTTTTCTCATCCTCTGCTTAAACAGTATCTTAGAGGGGCCAAAAATTTAAGGCCTCCCAGAAGATCACCAACTCCCGCATGGGACCTCAATTTTGTGCTGGAAAAACTCACCTTGCCTCCTTTTGAACTAGCAGCTACTGCGGATATAAAATTTCTATCTTGGAAAGCAGCTTTTCTCTTGGCAGTCACTTCAGCAAGAAGGGTTTCAGAACTACAGGCTATCATGGCTGTGGTGCATTTTATTACATTTTACCTGGACAGGGTGTCCCTCAGGACCAGTCCTTCTTTTATGCCTGAGGTGGTATCCAGTGTGGCTCTTAACCAGACATTTCACCTGCCAACATTTTACCCAAATCCGCAGAACAAGGGGGTGGAGATTCTGCATTCATTGGACATACACAAACAACTAAGATTCTACTTAAACAGGACCAAATCTCTAAGAAAGTCTGAGCAACTACTAGTAGCATTTGCTGCAGGGTCAGAGGGGAAGGCTATATCAAAACAGACTATTTATAAGTGGATAAGCCACTGCATTCATTTCGGCTACTTGCACCATAGTAAACCCTGTGCCCAAGTGGATCAGGTCTCATTCCACCAGGGCTGCCTCTACCTCAGCAGCTTTTCTCAGAGGGGTTCCAACCAACGACATTCTAGAGGCTGCTACTTGGAGCTCTGTTCATACCTTCACAAAGCATTATCATTTCCCTCTCTTCTCCAAATCCAGGGCAGGCTTTGCCACTGCAGTTCTGCAGGGCCTTACAGCCGCTCTTAATGCTGTTTAGTTCCATTCTCCCATCCATAGCTTTGGGATTCTACCCAAATGTAATGACTGCAACAGTGAAACACGAAGAACATCAGAAGGAACAGCAGAAGGCCTGTTGCAGTCTGGGTTACTCACCCGCCATCCCCCGTTTCTATACCTTTTCTTTCCTTCACTATATACTAAAGCCTTTGTGGTGTATTTGCTGTTTAGATGAAGGTAAAGTTTATGTTGCTAAATGTGCATTTACATATATTTTTGTTTATTTATATATATCTATATATATTTTTGCTCCCCATTTGGGGGGCACCTGACATCTGGGGCAAGGAAAAACTGAATAAAATGGCATCAGCTGCATGTTTTATACCCCTGACAACCTGACGTCATGGAAGAGGAGACAGCAACCGACGCAGGACCCAAGACTTTGTTATTCAGGCCAACTGAGGGCAACCTGCCAGAAGATTACCCGAATGTAATGAATGCAACAGTGAATACACTCGAACATCTACATTTATGGTAAGTGTACACAACTGTACTATCTGGGTGTTGCCATTGGGATTCTTGACATGGCTATAGAATGCTTTGTGGTTGTCCTTAGAATCAGTGATGATTTTGTTTTCATAGCTAGCTTTAGAGGATCTTATAAGGGATCTCAGCTTCTTACTGAGGCTGACCAGGGAGCTCCTCCACTCATGGGATTTTACTTTGTTTTGAAACAATTTCTTCTTTCTGTTGTAGAGTTTTATGGCAGGGGACCACCAGATTGAGTTCCTTTTTTTGGAGGATAGCGCCTTGGTTCTGTTTGGGATAGCACAATCCATGCACTCATGTAAGTGCATATAGAGTGCATTTGTGTAGGATTCAGCAGTCGTAACTGTATTGTCCATTTGCATGGGTGTCTTGGAAGTTCACCACTTCTGTCTTAAGAATCATGAAGTTGGCTTTGGAGGAATTTTTTACTGTGGTTACCTTAATGGGGGGTGGGGATGGGATGTGGATATCTAGGGTGATAAGCTTATGGTCGGATCTGACCAACGAGGAGTTGACTTCAGGTGTGGAACACCGGTCACTCATGTTGGTAATGACTAGGTCTAGGATATTGTTGCCCCTGGTGGGGGTGTGGATAAGTTGATCCAGGGCATTGGAATTTATGAATTCCAGAAAGCGTTGAATGAAGGAGTTGGTACATGAATAGTTTTCCCAGTTAATGGTGGGGTAGTTGAAATTGCCCATTATTAGGGTGTTTGGTTGTACCCTAATAGTTTCCAGTATATCAAGAAAAGAGGAGTGGGAATCCTGGGGCATGGTAGGGGATCTGTAGCAAGCTACAATTTGGATTGCAGTTCTCCCCAGAGTTAGTTGCACTTGGATAACCTCAGATGCATTATGCTGAGCAACTAACCTGGAGTTGTGGATGTCCTTAATGAATATGGACACAACTCCGTCTTTGGTGTTCCGGTCCAGGTTTGGTGGCCGAAAAGTGTGGTATGAGTTATAGCCTGTTAATGCTGGGGTACTCTCTGGAGCCTTGAACCAGGTCTCAGTCACTGCACAGATATCAATGTTCTCCATTTTAAGGAGTGCCTCGAGTGAGTGCATTTTGAGATTTAGACTTCTATTATTGAGTAGCATTACCCTCAGTTTTTGCTTGCCTGTTCCTTTTACAGTGGTGAATTTGTCATTTGAACGTTGCCTAAAAAAGGCACTATAGGGGCGGCAAGAGCCTTAGCCAGTATCTGGAATCCCAGGGGTGACAGTTGCAGGCCATCTCTGGCAAAGCATCGTGGTCTGTTGACCATGTCGTCTCAGGCAGACAGATACTGGATCTCCTTAGAATGACACCAGAAGCTTAGCCAGTTGTTGAAGTCAGTCATTTTGTCCTTGTACTGCAGTATCATTCTGGGCGATGGTAGGATATGCAACTCAGGGCTAGGGTCATGCCTGCCTGGGCTACAAGATCGGAGAGCTCTTCCATGTCTCTTTTCATGTAGTCCAGGGAGGTATGTCTCAGGTCAGTTCTGCTTTGAATGCAAGTTTGTTATTATTGAAAAATGTAGCTCACGTTTAGACTTAACATCTACTGCTACCAGCCATATCTTTTCCTGAAGTATCCCCTTCCTGAAGAAGTTTCTTGTTCCCACCACTGTATAGGTATTGGATGGGTATCGTCTACTTTCTTTCCTTCATTCTTGTCTTTCCTTCATTCTTGTCTTCATGCTTAGCTCTGTGTAACTGCATGTACGCAAAGTATTACGTTATCAAAATCTTTCCCTATTATGATATTTGCTGGACTGTCTTAAAATACTGCCACCTGCTTGTGTTCCTCCTCTGCCTTTCCAGGCTGAATAAACCCTATCCAGTGGTATCTGAAAAGATGTCCCTACCATGGCCCAGACTAGAGTGGACTACCTAGGCAAGCATTATACCTCTCTAACTGCACGTTTAAGTAATTATGGCTAATGCACTATCCCTCTTTCTGGTGGTTTCTATGCTATCTACCATAAATAGGTTTCATGCCCTCATAATAATCTGTGACAGCAGTAAGTTTCAAGACAATCCAGCAGTACTGTGGTGCTACCTCTGGTATCTCCCATGTGTGACTTTTGTTTTCTGTTACTGTGGATATTTGGCCACATATGCACATTTGCTTATACTGGAAATATTTTACTCCAAGACCTTGATATGTGTATTTGAATCTTTGTTTTCCCCTTTGCATGTGAAACCTGCTCTGAAAGTTTAGACCTTCCCTCCTTAAGTTCCCTTGCACTCCTGTGCAGTGCTGGGTATGATGCTTCTTCCTGCATGGTTCTGGTGTGCTGGCTACAGAGAGGTCACATTTTTTATTTTGTTCAGCAGTATTACAATTCTAGTCTTTATCTAGATTTTCATGTTCTCTTGCAAAGTACTCAGTGCATCCTCCATTATCACAAAGTCTCCTCTAAGATTTCAAAAGTAGTGACATGGCAGCCACTTGCCCACCTGTGGAAGCAAGCAAGCACTTATTCCTGAAGCGAAATGGTGGACACAGTTTTCAGAGTTTTCTCCTGTGTCTCCTAATTATTTCCAGTAAGTTTATCACATTTGAACTAATATCTTGGCTTCACCACCATAATCCTAGCAGTCTACGCCAGTCCTATTACTTAACGCATGCTTTGTCTATTCCATGAGCAAAAGAGTCAAAAACTTCAGCCTTTGCACCTGGTCAGTATGGTGCTGATTACACACACATTCAAGTGCCAAGTTAATTTTGAAGGTCATCCCCATCTTTATAATGGGGAAAAAGTTTATTACCGATCTAGGCATCCAGGGCTCAGTTTTCACCCAATTAGTCCCATGCTTCTGGTGAAGGACCAGTATTTTGTGCCACCACTTCTCCCTTTTATAGCTTCACACTGATGCTTCTTTTCCTCCTCTGACACTTTTGGTTTTCTCAGTTCACATTAGCTGCTTCTTAACTACTGCATTAAAAAAATAAGGTATCTGCTGTACAATCTATACTGCTGCATATAACCCTTATAGCTGCAAAAACACATACATTTTTGGTGCCAATACTGTCAAGGTATACAGGTTTAGTTAACAATGTATACACACCACTACAAGTCAAATTAATATGACTAATAGGAGCCTAATTCCACCTCCTGCCTCATATATATGCAGTGATTATAGGCTCTAAATTTGCACTAAGTAAGGTATGAGGGATGATTTGCTTTAACAGCATATGATGCATGTACACTGCTGTCTTAAGTAATAGCCAGCACTGTTGCATGAATGTAAACTTTGCACTTTAATTATAACTGATTTGTAGCTGTATTGTTACCCAGGATTTCTCCCACCAAAGACTGAGCTCAGTACAGTCTTACTAACAGTAACTGAAACTTGAGCAAGAATATTTTGAAACTAATGCAGACAGTATTTTTCAGAAGAGGTTAATAATACATCTCCAGTAACAACACTCTGTTCTTTGTAGAATAATACTGCCACCAGCTAGTCCCACTAACATCAAAACACAAATACATTTTTACGTGACCAGTCAGCCAGTCATTAAATACTTGTATGGCATCATAGTGTAAATATTGACTCTTTGAAAGGTAAAAAAGCAACATTCATTAATGTGCCGTTGCAGTGCACATACCCTTAAACTAATAATAAATAAATCACTATCCACAAGCATTGAAAATCGAATAATAATAAAACTCTGTACTTGCAATAAATGACATTAAGCAGTGCACTTTGTAAAATCAAATGTATACAGGCATCTTTAGACTTGCACAAGGCAAACACAAAGTAAATGTGCTTTACCAGACAGGTGGCATAAAGAAGTCCAAATGGCAACTTATGTAGACTTGCCTTTTCCGGTAGCCGAGGACACACTGAATTTTGATCTACCTATGACTTAGAAGTCAAAAAACTAGCTGCTAAATTCCAAATACACATGGAATATAACTAGACGTCAAGAATTGTAACCCACCTACTCATTCCAAATGTAAGTTTATCTGACTAGCGGCCTTTGTCTCCTTGAATATAGTAAGTTGGTGACAATTCTTCCTGTTTAGATTTAAAGATGAACAATGCTCTTCCAGTTCTTAGTCTTTTTGCTTTAGGCAGGGATTGTGTCCCACAGGCTAGCATTCAAATTAGGTAGCGCATGTAGGAACTATTTGTGAAAAAAAAAAGTCTCCGTCTCGCCATTTCTTCTGAAAGCAATTTTGTAGCCAGTGAATTTAACCTTTTTTTCCGAATTATTTACATTTTGTACATTTATATGCTGAAAGGCTTATACCCACCAGATTTTTTTTATGAAAACGAAAGAACAATTACATTTATTCAGCTTCTGCATAATAACTGTTACTGCTAGTATGGATTTATGTTGTCTAGCCTTCTGTCTCCAGAAGGAACATGTAATACCATCTTTGTGGCTTTTTTATGTATGCTTTTATATATAGTTAAGAAAGTGATATGGATAATGCCTTTTGTAAACATTCTGATCTGTTTTTTTACCTTAAACATCTTGTTTGTTTAGTATTTTTTAAAATTATTTGTGTTACCATGTGGAGATCTGGATTTTCTTTTGGCAATGAAGGAATGGTATTGGCAGATTCAGGATCTGGTGCTTCTATTTAAATTAAATAACTTCAAGTGTTTTAAGCATTTGCTGATTGTTTTCGAAGTGTATGTGTAGGATTTAATTTTTATTTTGTTTGCAATCTGAAGTTTCTGTATGAAAATTCTACCATGATGTTTATTATTTTCTACACGAAGCAAATTGTGCATCTCTTAAATAACACGTTTTTATGTATAAACTCTGCACGATGTTCTAATAATTTCTGTGCAAGACTCCCAGATTGTATTAAAGTATGTTGAACAAGGAGATGGTAGATAAGCATCACAATTCACAAAGAATTGGATTGCTCAGTGCCAGCACACTCACAGCAGAGAAGTATATTTTATGAGAGCAAAACATTGCTAAATGTAGTCTATGTAAGCATTGAAAAAGACAGGGTTAGATGTTGTCCCTTGTTCTAGGCTAACAGTTTGGTTGTTGACTAAACTCTTTTTACCCTGTGAGCAAAGTGCAGAAGTGGATGACAAGTGCAGGAAAATTATGAACCAATGAATTTCTGTCTGTATCATAGGTTCATAGGTGTGTACTAGGCTAATGGCTGTGGGGCTTTTACAAGCCTAGCTATAGGATTACCCAGGCATAGTGCCACCCGACCTTAGTTCCCAGTGCCTCTGTCGAGTAGAGCCACTGGTGTTATTCCAGGGGTGAATTTTCTATTTCCCATCCACTCATCAAGATTTCTCTTGAAGAGGGCCAGTGAGGTGCTCTGCTTGACATGTATGGGAAGTCTATTCCATAGCATGGGCAGTCTCTGGGTTATGAACCTGTCCCTCCAGCATGTTCTGTTAATTGTGGTAATGAGGTTGAGGTCTCTGGAGCGTGTGGTGCGGAGGGATTTGGATTTCTTTAGATGTAGCATTTCTAACAGAGCTGGGTCGGACATGGCTTTGTAAGTCAAGCAGAGATCGCCTCTAAGTAGGCGATATAAGACAGAGAATAGTTGGGAGTTTTTTGAGTTTGTCCATGTAGGACAAGTGTTTAAGGCCTAGGATCCTCTTTGTGAAGTACTTTTACAGCCTCTCTAGTTGTTGCAGGTGTCCAGTGAGGTGCATGCCAAATGGGGCATTGTACTCGATGATTGGTATCGAGTTTGATTCTGTGAGTCTCACTTTTGTACTGTACTATTCAGAGTAGTTCATTTAACCAAAACAGTATGACAGGACCATCATTGACCAGATTCAGTTGTCGAGTTTATGTCATGCAGTTACCGACTGAAAAATACAAGAATAATTTTAGGGAGGGCTGTTTTGGAACATAGATGCTTCATAGAACTGTAGACTTTAGAGATGACACTTTGAAAGCTCAGGTTAGGTGCTTGTACTAACTGCAAATTTCTTGTACGAGTAAAGCCTTGATAATGCTGCACAGCACTTCAGGGATGAGATTGTATATAAGCAGCTACTTTCCTCAGAGTAACAGCTGTTTCCATTATCTTTTTAGGACTATCAGTATTGTTAAGAGTAAGTAATTGCTGATAAACTTGAGTAAACCTTACAGTGTACTGGAAGTCCTGAGCTGTCATCCTTGGAACTCAGATATATTAAGTTAATTAGACAAAAGGAAATTCAGCCGAAAAGACTGCTGACATAACGAGGTATTCTAACAGTTTATCCTTACCCTCTAAGTGTCTGCAAGTTATGGCATCCGAGAAGCATAGTTAGGGTTGGGCAAAGATGGCAGCTTCCCCAGATACAAGGTGTTACGGGCATGATTGTGAGTGCCAGGGGCACTTTTTTGTTTTCCTTTTTAGCTCCTTACCTTTGTAGGATGTGATAGCATGATAGATACGATGTGGCACCCCTCTTCTGAGAATGGATCCCTTTTTTGTTTGCTTGGCTCCTCACCTTAGGCCACCAGATGAGCCAGCTGTGGCTCTTTGGCATCCAGCATGGTTACCACACACTTAGAGCTAAGGGCACGTAAGGTAAAATAAGTGGTAATAAACACAGCAGTAGTATCAAATCCAAACAATCCAGAAAAACATTTCAGGTGTAGGAAATCTGTTACATTGTCAGTGTTTCTTGTGCACGTTATCATCCCTGATTTATAACAAAACAAGTGAAAGTAACCAGCATTTTTATGCAGTCACATAGAAGTCAGAGAACTAAATTTGTCCACTAACCGTGAACCTTCAATTAAAAGTAACCGCTTAGCAAATTAACTATTTATATTTCAAATAAAGGACTGCACTTGGTCTTCAAATGCCCTTAATAGCATAATCATTACACTTCTGTTTGGTTAGTGCTTCTGATATTATTTTATTGGATTTTGATTTTTTTCTGGTTCCAACATTATAAAGTCCAGGTTGACATACAACTGAAATGATTGTATAGACAGACAGATGTGAATTATATTAAATCTTGTCATGATCTCCCTGCTTTAAATTCTGAGGGTGGCTTATTGCTGTGCCATTAACTCTCTATAATGTTTCTTTCTTTTAACCTTTTTTACCTGGCAGAAAGGAATGTGGCAATTCATTTTATTTTTGCTCTTTATGAAGGTGTTAAAGGAAACTGTTTAAAATGTAGATTAATGGACTCGGCTTGTGGTTGCAGTAAATTCTGAAAGATGTAAATTGCACATAGTTCATGATGCTTCATTCATGAGAGAATCTCTTTCTTAGTAAGAAGCTACAATATGAGTTTCACGTATTTTGTTATGCACCATAAAGATATCTTCCTTGGTTAGCTCTTCCACTTTCAGTGTGTTTATGTCAACAAGAGGAAATCATTATAAAACTAGTTGCTTTGCTTTCTTGAACCCTTAAATATAATTTGGCCAGACTTCCATCTACAGTATTTTTCTTATTGTCTGATGTGGGTGTGGATCATCATAAAATGTGAAATAAGCTGTAACTGTTGGTTTAAGTCTTATTGCCTCACATATAAAAGGGAAACACCCTACAGCTTACGATAATCAAATGTTTTTCATCATCTCTGTCTTTTCTGCATTCCTTGTGCTATTGCATTTGTATCTCTATCTCGCGAAGTAATTAACTTTTTCTGATTTTCTACACCCAAAAACATCTGATAAGTTCTGCCGTGCTGATGTGGTTTTATTTTACAGATAAGGATATTGCTTCTTTTTCTTATTCTTTCTACATATATTTATTGAAATTGTTTGTTAACTAGGGAGTCCAACTGGGCAGAATCCATTTTCAGTGGAGGTTCAGTATGAATGCTCAGTATTTCATATAACTGCACAGTACACTCAGAACACACAATTAGTGTGTTAGAGGTAAAAAAAAATATGTATACACAGTAATAGGAGGTTGTAATCTCACATGTTACAGAAATACATACCTCAAAAAGCACCACACAACCAACCAAATGCAGAGAATACCTAAAATGCAGCTTATTATGAGAAAAAAGGGCATGAAATGGATTCTAGTCTGAGTGCATGTTTGTCAGGAAGTCACTTACGTGTGCGTGTTCAGTGACTGTAGAGCTACATACTTCATAATCATGAATCGCAATGAAAAAAGTAGCTTACTATACTTAATTTAGAAAGTATTTTAAACTCCGTCTTCAAGATAAGCAAGTTGTATAATGGTAGTAAACCTCAGTCAGGTCACTGGCATTCTGTTTTATGTTGTGCCAGTCACTCTAGTCAGAGTTGTTGCTTAAATGTACAGTGCATTTTGTGTCTCTGCACGTATACATTACATTATCATGTATTCCTGAAGTTCCATCTCACCAGTTACTTAAAGTAGGAGTGTTATAATTTCTCAAAGCTCTGATATTTTTGTTAAGAAGTGTTATGTCTGTTATTTTCAGGCTGCCATTGATTTTTATTTGTTGTCCTGTAAACCACCATATAGGGCATACTTGTATGGTGGCTTTAAAGAAAGGTAGTTTAGTTTCTTTGTTCTAAGTCAGAATGATATGAATTCCAATGCATTTCTTATGCACAATTTCTGGTTGATAGGTGACTTGCAGATCTCACTTAAGTTTGATTTGGCAGTCTTCCAAGGAAATGACTGTTTAATTTCAGTCTGTTAAATAAACTTTTGATTACTTGTTGCAACTGGAAGCGTTTATCAAATTAGGTTCTTTCTTTTGTAGTATAAATGTTTTGGATATAGCTGCCTCAAATTTCGTACTGACTACTTTAGCCATGGAGTACTTCTGTGACACTACTTATGTTGTGAAAATTATTGCAGTGGCATAGCAAGAGATTTCACAGACAAGCAAAACAGTTTGCAAAAAGACTTCAGAATCCCTTACAAAAGATTATATAGTTCAGTCATTTTGTTTCCTTATGTGCATTTTTTCGCCAGTAGTGTAGCTAGGGTGGGACGAAGCTGGCAACTGCCCATGCGCAAAGTGTTACTGGGTGTGATCCCGATCACTCTTTAGTAAATACTGGCTTTTAAATGTGGTTAAAGCTGAGTGCTGTATCACTTTCTGTGTGGTCTAAACTGTAAGTAAATGATTGCTATATTTTTAGAAAACATTTTGCTGCAGTTTAACATAAAAATAGATTTGTTTTTCTCTTTCTCTCTCACTTTTTTATTTATTCATTCATTCAATTATTTTATTTATTATTAATTTATTTTTGTTCCAGCTGAGGAAGGCGTGTAAGGGGCAGGAAGCAGAAACAGTACCTGATTGGCTCATACATTTCAAGACCCCCCCCCCCCAGGTACCTGTCCCGATTGCGGACTTTATTGGCTGTCAGATGGGAGGCAGAAATGATACTCAAGTATCCAGATTTTCATAGAATGTCCAGATATTTGCCTTGTGCTTTTATTCTGTTTTTATAAAATTTATGGTTACCTGGCAAATCAGAGGATTGTAGTCACTAAATAATGACATGCATTGGAGTTTTAGATATCCTATCCTTCAGCAAATGCATGCTAACAACAATGCTGTTATTGTAGCAGCTTCCTAAGTTTATAAAAACAATATTTAAAATCTGCCCCTGTTTTAAGCTTTGTCCAGATTTCTTGTGCTAAGATGTTGAGGTATTGCTGGCTCGCTCCTGCATTTCAGGACCTTTTTCTTTTTTTTTTCCTCTTGGGGCATGAGGTAGGGTGAAAGAGGCCATGTATTTGGCTACTTCCTGTTACCAGTTAAATGTTTGGGCAAGAGGAAAGGGAGGGGGCATGTGTCTGGCTACCTGGCACAAGTACAAGGAGTGGACCATTTTTGCAGGGTGCCAGTAGAGGGATTAGACCCAGATGCTAAAAAAGGTAACTACGCGTCTGCTTTTTAGGTTGCATTAAAAGGAAGGAAGAGCACATTGCAATGAAAATATTTACATTTTCGTGAAGCTGTTTTTTTCTTTCTTTTGTAGTAAGACAAGCAGTGGTGACCGGGTCAGATTGAATGCTTTATTTGATTGAATAGGCTCCTACATGGTACACGTGGTTTACCTCACTATCTCAGCTCCCATGAAGCTTTGCACTATTTAAAAACTCCTTTTTGGTGTTCTGTACCAGCTTTTACTTTCTGTTTAAGTGGAACCCCTTCCTTGTCCACAGTGATGTATGGTACTGAATAAGGTTAATTTTTTTAACTATTTATGTACTTTGCATTGTTTTATTTTTTTTTTTTTTGAGATATTTCTAGTCTGCATGCTTCCTGCTTGATCATTCAGTCTCAATATTTTTTTTTTTGCTTTTCTTTTATGCCGCAATCTACATGAAATAGCGATTTAAGTGATTCATAGGTTTTGGAATTTTTTTCCTTACATATTGATGATTTTCTGGTCATAGATCCAATTTAAGAGAGTTGAGAGAAAATCCTACCATTGACATCCAACCTGCAGACAAAGGGAGGAGGGTTTATTGTGATTATGGATAGACATTGTTATGTTGAGAAAATGCATGATTTGTTAAAGGATGAGACTACTTGTATGCATTTGTATAAGCATCAGTTGAATGCCCTGATTTCTAGGGTCCATTTCTTTATTCACAGTCTTTTAGTGATGGATATGATTTAACAAGATTTTTTTTTCATATTTTTCAGTTGAACATCCAGTGGTTCCTGTGTTATATGGATTATATGGTGCCTTTTTTAGGCAAGGCTCAAAAAAACAAACCCACCGCCATAGGAACTACAGGTAGCAAAAAAATTAGGGCAATGTTACTCAATGCTAGGAGTCCAAACCTCAAAATGCACTCCCTCGAGGCACTCCTCAAAATGGAGAACATTGATATCTGTGCAGTGACTGTGACCTGGTTCAAGGCTCCCGAGAGCACCCCAGCACTATCAGGCTATAATTCACACCACACGTTTCGGCCACAAAACCCGGACTGAAACATGAAGGGCAGAGGTGTGTCCATATTTATCAAGGACATCCACACCTCCAGGCTAGTTGCAAAACAAGATGTCTCTGAAATCATTCAAGTGCAACTAACCCAGGGCAAAAATGCATTCCAAATTGTAGTTCATTATAGATCCCCCACCATGACCCAGGACCCTCACTCCTCGTTTCTAGAGACATTGGAAAAAATGAAGGTCCAACCAAACACCACAACAATGGGCGATTTCAACTACCCTAACATAAACTGGGAAAACTACTCTTGTAATAACCCCCTTGCTCAACAATTCCTGGAATTTATTAACTCTAATACCCTGGATCAACTAGTCAACATCCCCACCAGGGGCAACAATATTGTGGACCTGGTCATCACCAACATGGGTGACCGGTGTTCAGTGCCAGAGATCAACTCCTTGCTTGTTAGATCATATCATAAACGAATCACCCTAGATATCCAAATCCCGACCCCACCCCCGCACAAGGAAACCATCATAAAAAATTTTTCCAAAGCGAACTTCACGCTACTCAGATCTGAGATGACTAACTTCACGATGCCCCTGCAGATGAATAATGCAGTCAGTACAGTCACAACTGCTGAATCCTACACAAGTGCACTCTACAAGCACCTGCAGGAGTGCATGGATCATGCTATCCCCAACAAAATCAAGATGCTATCCTCCAAAAAAAAAAAGGAAGCCGATCTGGTGGTCCCCTGCCATTAACAAACTCTACAAGAGAAGGAAGAAACTGTTACAAAAAAAGAGTAAAAACCCAGGTATGGAAGAACTCACTGACCGGCCTCAGTAAGAAACTAAGATCCCTCATAATATCCTCCAAAGCTAATTTTGAAAGACTAATTGCCACGGATTCCAAAGGCAACCACAAGGCATTCTTTAGCGATGTCAAGAACCTTCATGGCAACACCCAGATCTGCACCAAGCTACAACAGAATGGTACAAAATGTACAGAGCCAACTGATATTGCCAACATATTGGCAGATAGGTTCAGTGCAAACTTTACTCCCCTCTCACCCCCCAACGGGCCTATAACTATACCAGATGGTTGTAAAGCCCCAGTAATAACAAACACATAGGTAAAAATGGCACTCTCTAAAGCCAGAAACACAGCATTCATGGGACCAGACAACATCCAAGGCTGCGTCTTACACAAACTCCAAAATGAACTAGCCCCCCACCAAAAATCCATGTTCACTCAAAGCCTCACCACAGGCTATGTGTCTATTCATGTAGAAAAATCTATACGACCAGTTCTTGATAAGGTTGAGACTGTACGTAAAGATACAAAACATTTTTAGGAGATTTATTTGACTGGTCAAAAGCAATAGACCATAATTCTAAGTTTTTGTTTGTTACATTAGATATCACATCATTGTTTACAGTGATCCCCAATGTTGAAGGTATAGATAATGTTAAAGTTCTTTTTGCTAGTGCAAAGGGATTTTTCTAACTCTAGGGTAGAACGTATTGTACTTTACTTGAGTTGATGCTTCAAAGTAATGCTTTTGTTTTTGGTTTTGATTTGTATTTGCAAACCATCGGTGTAGCTATGGGAATAGCCTGTGTTAATAGTTATGCCAGCTTGGTATTAGCACAGTGGGAATCTGAACAGGTCTTGAAATTGAACCCTTCTGCACACATATACTATAAGCGCTTTTTAGATATCCTTCTCATATGGAATGACTCTCCACAGAGATTGAGTTTGTAGATTTTATATGCATAGGCATAGTACAACTTCATATTTGAAATTTAGCATAAATTTTCTGATAAGAGTATATGATGTTTAGATATTACTGTCAATAAGAACGGTTTGGGTATCTTGGACACCACTTTATACAAGAAATCATGCAACAAAAATACTATTTTATATAAAAACAGCATGTATCCAAGACTCATAACTGGGAATGTTGTGAGCAATCTTTTTTTGGAGCTATGCGATTACACAGTGATGATAGTAAGTTGAGTGAAGATTTTGAGAATATGAAGTCAGATTTTGTAGCGAGAGGCTACTCTAAGAATGAGATTGATGACTCCGTTGCTAAAGCATGGCCCATAAGATGTTCCAAGGGGAAACCATTGTTTTCAGAAAATAGCAGTCTGTCAGGGAGAATGGAAGGAGAGTCATCTCAGTGTAACTATCCTAGGGTTCTATTAACATGATGTTAACATCATGTGTGATATAGTGAAACAGAAGTGGCCAGTATTTCTGATTGATGAGGATGTTAAGAAAGTAATAAGAGATGCACCTACGTTTTCTTTTAAGAACAATTTATCGCTGAAATGACGGCTTATGCTATAAGGCAGAACATGTTAATGTACATTTAACATCTGATTGCAAAGGTACTTATCCATGTTGCAGGTGTAGTGCCTGCAAGTTTATGCAAAGTAATACTTTGTTTCTTTATAAACCTCCAAGGCATAGAGTTGTGTTTGACGTCTATGCAGATTGCAGAAGCAAGAATATTGTTTGTTATGCTAGCTGCATTGATGCAAAGCCTATTATGTTGTATAAAAACAATTTCAGCTAAAAGATAGGATCTTAGAACACAACAATGACATTAGACATGGTAATGTTAATAATGCTTTAGAGAAGCATATTATCGAGCAAGGCATTGAACATCATTTTAAGTTTTTAATTTTAGAGCTAATTAATGAAAACATTAGGGGAGGTGATACCTGCATTATCACAGAGAAATGTGAGTTGAAATGGATTATTGAGTTAAAAGCTGATAAAAAAGCCAGGGCAGAATGAACGTATATCTCTCAGATCTATACTTAAGTCATGCCCACTTCCTCACGGATGGTTGTTTTTTTTGAATGAATAGGTAGGAGTGCTTTATTTTTTTGTTATGATTGGTTGACTTATTTGTACGATGTAGTTCTTAGAATGTATCCAATTGGTTGTTTAGGATTGGTTTTTAAATCTGAATGATTCTTCCTTTTTTAATATGGTCTGATGAAGTGGTATGTAACTGTGAAAGTGCTTAACATTGTTTTATGTTTCGTTTTAATTAAGTGTGCTATTAAATGAGTCCTTCATAGCTGTGGAATTCGAAGTTTTCGTTTTATTTTGTTACTTGCAGTGTCTACTTTGTTTTTTACTTGGTCAGTGCATTTTGGAATCTCTTAATATATCCTTGTGTTCTTTACACGGTTTAAACTGTGCTGATGTCATGCTATTAACCTGACAGTATGAAAAATGTAAAACTGCATAGAATGCTGAAGCAAATCTCGTACTGTGCAGCCTTTACTGGAATTTCTAGTCTTTTAATCCACCTCTTTGTACTGAATGCCTAATATTGTCTGTTGTATAAACTGTGCTCATGACATAGTATTAATATGACTGTATGAAATGGCTTTTGTAATACTGTATAGAATATTGAAGCAAACCTCATACTGTGCAGCCATTATTGTAATTTCTAGTTTTTTAATCCACCTCTATCTATGGAATACCTTAATTCCTGAACCCTTACTTCCTTCTTTTATACTGGCTGTAGAGTGTTAATTAATATACCTGCAAATATTCACTCTCTTATAATTATTCTTTCTCAAGCTCCTCTCCTAACGTCATTTCTTACTCTGCAGCTACATACTTTATAGAGGTGTACTGTGCTCATTTACCACCTAACTTACCTTTCTTTCTCCTTCATTCCTAGGTAATAGCCCTGTATTTTTTCAGCAACCAACCCCAAGTTCAACACCAGTCTAAGAGGCAGAGAGGCTCCATTTAATCTGTGGACATTGCTGTTTGATTGCTGCTCATAAGCTGCTGATGTACGTTTACTATTTAGGTGTTTAAACTGCACTATTATTGTTACCCATATTTCTCTATCATGTACATCACTGAGGCAGACCTGTGCTCCTTTCAGCTCCCCTTAGTTTCTCTTTCTCCTCCACTTTGTTTGCCATACTGTAATTTGCTCTATTGTTCAAGTTCTATGTCTTAGTAACTGGCAGCTCTCTCTTGACTACTTTATTTTACCACACCTTGCTTTCTTTTTCCAGCAGTCAAAAACCTAACATTCCTTTTTTTCTACTTGTACTCTGCTCAGTTCACTTTACAATCCAGTACTTTGCTACTCACATTCACATAGACTTGCCTAGCATCACTCCTCTTTTCTTTATCTCATCTCACTACATTTAGACTTTACTTTTTTAATAATAAACGCAAAACTTCAGTGAAACTGCAGGTCCTTACTGATTGTTTCTTGCAGTAAAATGAGCAGTGGAGACAGATGTTCTTCGTGTTTCACTGTTGCAGTCATCACTTTTGGGTTATCTGCTTGCAGTAGCCCTCAGTTGGCCTGATTAACAAAGTCTTGGGTCCTGCGTTGGTTGCTGTCCCTTCTTCCATGACATCAGGTCGTCAGGGGTATAAAACATGCAGCCGACGCCATTACATCAGTCTTTCTTGCCATGCGATGCCCGAAGCAGAAACAGTTTGCAAGTGCCGGTCGGCCGACTCCTGAAATATTTGTTTTCAAGTTTCAGAACCGAAGTCTTCAACTAAAGCTAAGTACCCCATTGAGGAAACTTTTTCTTGCTCCTTACCGATGTCACTAAAAGTTAATAATTGCATTACTTGTGGAAAGCAAATACCTCATAAAGATTTTCATTCTTACTGTATTCCTTGCCTAGGCCCTGACCATGATGTACTGTGCTGTCGATTTTGTGCTATATTTAATCAGCGCACTATCCGTCGTCGGTATATTTTCGCCTCTAAATATTTCGGTTCTCGGTTTAATTATCCAGAAATGTCGTTGGTTAGCCATCCGACTACCAGGATTCTGAAAAAACACAAGGATAAAGACAGAGACAGGCCACTGAGGTCCAAAACTGCTAACGACGCTTCTCCTAAGCCAGTCGTCAGTTCACCGGTACTCAGTAAGGCACTTTCGCAGCCCCTGACACCCGCTACTTCTGATTCGCAGGCCTCTACTGAGACCCATTTGGAGTCCGGTATGCCACGAGATGCTTTAACTGTGGAACCTGCGGATGTCTCTACCTTGGATGGGTCTGGAGCTGCTGTGCAGGCACCGGCTTCTGAGGGGGTGTATTCAGGCCTACTGACTTGCATATTAAACCGACGCCTCCTTCTTCTTTTAGGCCTAAATCTCGAACCATGCCTAAAAAACTGACGCCAAGGCAGCATGCTCAGGCCTCTATGCCTAAAAAACAAATGAGAAGAATGGCTGAAGATCTTATTACTTTAATCAGGGGAAGCCAGCCTCCCCCTTCTAAGAGACCTAGGACTGAAGTTGTTTATGAATCTTCTGACCTGGATTCTGATTTTTCTGATTCTTCTGATGATCTGGATTTTCCCTTATCTACTTATGAGGATTCTGATGCAGAGGACTCTATTCCCTCTGCTTCCCCTCCAGAGGATTTTTCTTTTGGTGAAACCTTACATACTCTAAGGAAGCATTTCCACTGGGAAAGCCAGGATTTTTCTGATTCAAAAAAGAGGCTTAGGGATTTCGTACTCCTGCCTCAGCATAGGCCTTTAGCTATTCCTCCTGTGCTAGACATTGTTGATGATGCTTTTTCGGAATCTAGTTTGGCCCCTGATTCTTTGCCTCCTGCTCCCAGAAAACCTGTTAGATATTACAGGGTTCCTGATTCACACAAGTTCCTTATTGCAGATCCAGAGACTATTTCACAGGGACCCAAGGGCATTATGGCTTCTACTGCTAAAAATCCTACCCCTTCTGATAGAGACCCTAGGGCGCTGGATAGATGGGGTAAGAAGGTTTACACTTCTGCAACCTTGGCCATTAGGGCTTTAAAACAACATGTTATTGGATTGCTTAAACAGAAAATGATTTTGATTCCTGACTGTGCGGAAAGTAAAGAATTACAGGATTTAATGCATTCTGCTGAACAGGTTGGAAAACATACTTTGCAATGTGGATTTGATTCTTTAGAGGCCTCTTGCAGGGCTACTGTTACTGGTTCTGTGCTCAGAAGGCATGCTTGGCTTAAGGAACAGTCTTTACCTGATCATTTTAAAGCTAAACCTATGCAAACTGTTAAAGATTTCTTACAAGTTCAGCCTCCTAGATTTAGTAGGCACTGGCCCTCTAAGAATTGGTTCTTTCCTGCCTCTTTAAGGTCTTCTCAAGCCAAACCCAGACGTAGCAGAAACCCCAGGTTTCAGTCTCCGGGGTCACACAAGACTAAGCAGTGGGGGGTTTCCCCACCCAAATCAGGGAGTAGTAAGACTCCCCCCTATGGAAAACAGTCTCAATGATTTGCTTCTACAACTTCCAAGCACTTCCCAAATGAATGCTCCTTTAGGCGGAATGATTGGTGTGCAGGCCAAAAACTGGGAACTCATTACCCAGGACAAATAGGTTTTAAATATAGTGTCCCAAGGATACAGATTTCACTTCCACACCTTATAAACACCAAGCGGGTGGCCAGATCTACCCCCAAATCAGTGGGCAGAGGCCCAAAATCAAGTACTCTCTCTCTTAAGCATGGGGGCTATTCAGTTGGTACCAGAAGAGGAAAAGGGACAAGGGTTCTGTTCGAGACTTTTCCTGGTACCCAGAAAAGGCAATACATGGCATCCTATCCTGGATCTTTCTACTCTAAATACCTTTCTGGTGATTCCAAAATTCAAGATGCTGACTCTTCACCAGCTGTTTCCTATGCTAGGCAAAGATGCATGGTTGGCAACACTAGATTTAACAGAAGCATACCTGCGCATCCCTATCAGGGAATCTTGCAGAAGATACCTATGCTTCAAAGCATGCTACATGCACTATCAGTTCTCTGCACTGCCCTCTGGCTTATCTACTGCACCCAGGGTATTCACAAAGTGCCTAGCTCCAGTCATTGCATTCTGCAGGCAAAGAAGTATTCAAATATACCCATATCTGGACGATTGTCTAATTCAGGCAGAAAGCCAGGACATACTTTTGAATCGTCTGGCCTTTGTTCAAAGGGTACTGACTTGTCTGGGGTACACCATAAATGAAAAGAAATCACACCTGGTACCCTGTCAACAAATTATATTCCTGGGAGCAAGCTTGAATACAACTTCCCAGATGGCTTTCCTCATGCCAGAGAAACGGATTCATTTGACAGCCTACTTCAAACAAGTGGCCACAAAAACCCAGCTATCTGCAAGGCAAATACTGCACGCCTTGGGGTTCATGGCCTCCTGCATTCTTCTAATTCCATATGCAAGGCTGCATATGAGGAAACTGCAATGGTATCTCAAAAGCTTATGGTGTCAGCATTCACAGGATCTAGAAGCAATGATTCCTATCATACCTTGCCTACGCCTAGAGTTCCTTTGGTGGGCAGAGGCCTGCCACCAAAACAGGGGACTACCATTCACACTACCCCCTGCCACCCAACCCTTAACAGATGCATCAGACTATGTATGTATGGGGGGCCTACCTGGCAGGGGAAGTGCATTCAGGGCAAATGGAACCCAAGTCAAATTCACCTGCATATCAATCAAAAAGAAGTGTTAGCTGTACAGAATGCTCTGATAGCCTTCAAGGACCACATTCTTCCAGGACAATTAATGATAAAGATGGACAACACCACTGTTATGTGGTAAATAAACAAGCAGAGGGTACACATTCTTACCCCCTCTGCATTGTGGAACACAGCCCTGAGCTATAAAGTACATTTACAAGCTCAATTCCTGCCAGGAAAACTAAATACACTGACAGACGAACTAATCAGAAACCTCATGGACCCACACAAGTGGAAACTAGAACCAAGTATTTTCAACATGTTGACAAGCAAATGGGGGAGCCCAGATATAGACCCTTTTGCCTCCCCCCAAAACTGTCAGTTGGACAAGCAAGCTTGGAAAGTGGATGCTCTGTCCTTCAGCTGGAAAAACAGTTTATGCCTTTCCTCTTCTGCCTTTGCTCTCCAAAGTACTACTAAAGATCAAACAAGACAAACCAAGGATGAATTTGATTGCACCAGACTGGCCATGCCAACACTGGTACCCCCTCTTGCACAGTGTGTCACTGTGGGCCCCGTGGCACCTGCCTCAGACTCCTACTCTATTGTCTCAGCTGGAAAACCAAATTCTGCACCCTCAACTTCAAACACTGAATCTAGCAGCCTGGCTAATTACACAATTTCTCCTTTACCATCCCTCAGTAAACCAGTGATGGATATCATTTTAGAGGCAAGGAGGCCTAGCACCAGAAAGTCTTACGCTGAAAAATGGAAAAGATTCTGTGCCTGGAACCAAGCTCAAGGGATGAGCACAACAGTGCCCAGTTTACCTCAGATTTTACAATACTTAACTTGAGATGCTTCATAAGGGCCTGTCTTTCTCCTCCATCAAAATTCATGCCTCAGCCATCTCAGCTCAGTATAACATAGAACCACCCCTCTTCTCTCATCCACTACTTAAGCCGTTCTCAGAGAGGCCAAAATTCTACAACCACCCAGGAGAGCTCCAACTCCAGCCTGGGACCTCAACTTTGTATTGGAAAAGCTCACCCTTCCTCATTTCGAGCCAGCTGCCACTGTGGACTTAAAATTCCTTTCTTGAAAAACGGCTTTCCTTTTAGCAATCACTTCAGCAGGAAGGGTATCTGAATTACAGGCCCTCATGACAGTGAAGCCTTTCATCATCTTTCATGCGGACAGGGTGTCCCTTAGGACCAGTCCTTCCTTCATGCCCAAGGTGGTATCCAGTGTGGCCCTTAATCAGTCCATACATTTGCCAACCTTCTTTCCCAATCCACAGAACAAAGGGGAATGGATTCTGCACTCCTTAGATGTGCACAGACAACTTAGATTCTACTTGGACAGAACTAAACCTCAAAGGAAATCTCATCAACTGCTGGTGGCATTTGCTGCAGGGGCAGAGGGGAAGGCTATTTCAAAGCAAACCATTTCCAAATGGATAGGCCATTGCATTCATTTCTGCTACAAACACCATGGAAAATCTATCCCACAGGGGATCAGACCCCACTCTACCAGGGCTGCATCTACCTCTACAGCCTTTCTGAGAGGTGTACCTACCAGGGATATCCTAGAAGCTGCTACCTGGAGTTCTGTACATACTTTCACCAAGCATTACCATCTGCCAGTTTTCTCTAAATCCAGAGCTGGCTTTGCCACTGCAGTCTTGCAGGGCCTTTTAGCTGGCCCTAATTGTATTTAAATTCCTCCTCCCATCCTTAGCTTTGGGAATCTACCCAAAAGTGATGACTGCAACAGTGAAACACAAAGAATATAGTACAGTTGTGTACACTTACCATAAATGTAGATGTTCGAGTGTATTCACTGTTGCAGTCCTGGTTACCCTCCCTCCAGCCCCCTTCTTTTTTTGGATATACCTCTACTTTCCTTTGCTTTTTGGTGTATTTGCTTTTTTGTTGGAGGTATAACCTTGTATATTTATAGATTTAATTGCTTCCTATTAAGGGGGCACCTAACATCTGGGGCAAGAAAAACTGATGTAATGGCGTCGGCTGCATGTTTTATACCCCTGATGACCTGATGTCATGGAAAAAGGGACAGCAACCAATGAAGGACCCAAGACTTTGTTAATCAGGCCGACTGAGGGCTACTGCAAGCAGGTAACCCAAAAATGATGACTGCAACAGTGAATACACTTGAAAATCTACATTTATGGTAAGTGTACACAACTGTACTTTTCCACCCCACTCTGTTCTCTCTTGCTACACTTGGGCTCACTCTACTCCCTATCCTACCCACAACCCCCCCACTGCTCCTACACTTGTACCTCCCAAAACTCCTCCCAGTAATGTTTTAGCCAATGAAAGCAATCCCTACACTATAGAGCATTAGTGGACTTGCTCATATATACACTATATTTTATTCATCCTAACCTCATCATTCTAACCTTGTAATGCATCAAATACTGAATTAGACTGCACAGCGCCATCCAACTTACTAATTTGTATTCACTACATCTCTTCCACTGTATACACCATAATTCGTCTTTCTGCTATCTCCCATCATGTCCGTCTGTATTCATAACTTAGCTTAACAAGCCTCTGTCCAGGTTACAATTAAATAATACTATGTCCTCAGCACCACATACAGTCCTATTTATCTTTTCCCATACTCTGCCTTTTCTTATCCTTCTTCAGATAGCATTGTATCATACATCTGCTGTTAACCCTCCTATTTCTTCTGCAGTATCATTTACTCGTATTTCAACAAACTCAAAAAGTTACTCAAACATATCACCAAGTCTGTTTCACACATCCACACTAACCATATCAAACTCCTACTCTTTTCACTCAAAATTTGCTAAATCTCAATTTTACTTAATTAAATCTCCTCTAATACACAAAATATTTCCCACCTATTTCTCTTTCATTTCTCTTGCTAGTGATGTTCACCCTAACTCAGCCCCCTTCATTACCCCAACACCATCACCTATCCTATTAAACTCATCCCTAAACAAGAATCTAAAGTTCTTTACCCTTATTTTCACAGCATCTGCAATAAAATCTCAGACTTCCATGCCTGGATAGCACTGCAAACTCCTGATCCCTTAGCTGCCACAGAAACCTGGCTAAAACCTGAAATAAGACACTGAATTGTTACCCCAGGATATTATATGATTAGACAAGACAGATTACACAAGAAAGCTGATGGTATTGCATTATTCCACAAAGGACACCTCACTATAACTATATATTCAGGTCCTATCCCCAAATTTGATAATACAGAATTTCTCATTACCACTTTAAAAATGAACACTTCCAAAAACATTATGTATTGTAGTCCTCTACATTCCTCAAGGATATAACATCCCCATACTTGAAAATATCTTACATTGGATCACAAGTAACATTTCCTATGAAACCATCATTCTTGTTGACGTTAACATAAACAGGCTTAGTCTTACATCAGGCTCTTCTACTTACTCTGTTAACCTCTGTAACTTTGCACAAATTGTACAATTCCCTACAGGATATGACAAAAACTGCAACCAAGTATCCATTCTCGACTGGATCCTAATATCAAGCCCTAGTAAATTCACATAAACTAGTACTCTGGTAATGCACTAAGTGACCACTTACCATCATATACCATCAGAATATCTAAACATAACCCCAACAAAAACCTCTGCAAGACAATCCATAACTTATCTAAGTTTAATCTAGAATCTTTTCTACATGTACAAATCAGTTAAGTGGGCTACCTTAAAAACTCTTCCGTTATATGAAGCTGCTAATTATTTCAGTACCACATTCTTAGATATACTTAATAGCATAGCTCCAACTCAGACTAAATGAATCTAAATCAATCATGCCCCATAGCTATCTTGTTCTACCAAGCAACAAATCCCATTTAGAAATAAAGCATGGAATGTATGTCAAAAAATAAAACCCAAGACAACTTATTACATTACTGACAACTCCGTAATAAAGTTAAAAAGCTTATTACAACAGATAAAAAGCAATTCTATACTTCAGACAATCAGCTCTCTTCTTAAACCAGGCAAAAAACAAAATCTTAGCCCCTTCCCAGATAAATCCCCTGTTCAAATTGCCACCTTCTTTAACTCTCATTTCATTGACAGCATGTCTAACCTGGTGCAATCCGTTGCTAATAATACATCTTTACTAAATAATGCTGTTTCTGATGTCACACAATATTCTCCAGTCACTTCTCTTATGTTTACACTTCACCCAGTTCCTACCAACCATATAAAAAAGTTTCTACAAAAACTCAAACCTTGTACTAATTCAGCTGATAATTTCCCAGCTTGAGTACCTTACGCTTGCCTTTGAAGCCATAGCCTACCCAGTCAGTATTCTTTTTTTTCCCAATATATTTTTATTAGAATTTTCAAACTTTTACAAAGAATACCATGTGAAACTTGCAAGGTACTTCAGAAGAAAAAGGGAAAGTACATACAAAAATTAAACAAAAGGTTAGTACACGAGTTATTTAGATCCTAGCCAACAGTTTGTAATAAGTACCTTACATCTGATTGGGTAAAGCAACCAATAAGTTACCGTAAGTACCAATACCACTAAGAATCAGGCATCCCTGAAGGAGGATAAGTTTAAAATAGTGAAAATACTATTATATATTGTAGAAACTAGGAACTATTGTGAGGGGAAACCTCCTATAATAACTATTAACACCGTATAAAACTATTTACAACATATTTACAATGTATTTACATCATGGATGCCAGAGGTCCTCACAGAATAAAATAACATAAGACATTTACAAAAGTTATTGTATTGTTTACAATATCAGGTAATTTTGGAAAAGAAATACTACCTGAAATGTAACCATAAAAAGATTTTTGCTGGATTTTACTTGGTTTGGATTAGATCAAAAATATTTTCCCATATTTTTGAAAATAATTATTTTTCTTTTCGTTAGTTGTGTACAATTTGTGTGCAGAAATATATTTTATTGCCATAGCCTTAAAGTTTTCCCAAGTAATCGCTGAAGGGTTGATCCAGTTTTTGGTAATAAAGTATTTAAGGAGAGCACATACCGTAACAAGGACATGGTGGTGAATACCTTTTAGTGAATTGGGAGTTATATTAAGGATCGTAATTTGCCAAGAGAATGTAGTTTTCTCATACCCCATTTTTTCTAACTGAATTCTGAGGGAGCACCTGAGTTTATAGATGTTCTTACAACTCCAATACATATGTAATATGTCTACATGAGAGAGGGAACAGAAAGGACAGGTTAGGTTTTTATTGCGTCCGAATTTTAGTAAAACAGCTGGAGTATAGTAAGAATTATTGTTTATCATAAGTTGAGTGTAAATTAGGTTTTTGAAGGGGGTTAGATTTGAGTATTGTTGATTGCTTCATATTTAGACTCCGTAGAGATTTCAGCTTGTATAGAGTCCCAGTATTTGGAAAACAAAAGTGAATGGTTATGAATAATGGATGACACAAGTTTATAAGTATGTGAAATCATTTTGTTTTTTAGGGAAGGCGAATTAATGATTGATTGTGCTAGTTGAATGTCTTTCTCTTCCACTCTGTAATTAGAGAATTTCTGCTTTATAAGTGAGGTGAGTTGCCTTAAAATAGGGTCATATTTATTTGAGGCCCCAAATAAAGTTTCAACCTGTGTTGCACTTTTAGTACTATAAAAGTGCCAAACTGTAACCTTCTTGATAATTGGAAAGTTTGATAGGTCAATCATTGTAGTGTTAATTTTTAAATTTGGATTTAGATGTATGGGTTGGAGAATGGGGATTGTATTTTGCAAATTAAGGAATCTCATCAGCTCTTGAAAAATACAAATTTTGTTTTTTAGTAGAGGCAAAAACTTAGTGTTGTGTTCACCAACAAGTAAGAGAAAGGGGATAGATTGGGGATTAATTTTGAATGAAAATACATAGTTGTACCAGATCTTGACCCATATTGGGGACCAAGATTTGGCACATGGATCATAGCTGGCTTATTTGTATTAAGCAGCTAGCAGTGATTATGTGATATTAAAGGCTGAAATCTGGAAGACTTAAACCACCTTTGGATTTTGGGATAATTAATTTCCTATATGAAATTCTTGTTGCTTTGGGGAACCATAAGAACTTTGATATTGTGGTTTCTATTTTGCGGAAGAAGTTTTTAGGAACATTTAAGAATACAGCGTTAAGATGGAAAATAATCCTAGGGAGGATATTCATCTTAATTATAGCAGATTAAAATTATAAAATTAAATTATAGCAGATACAAACCAGTAAGTATTCTTATCAGCAGAACAGTTATTGACTCTCACGTCTCAAGCATCTGGAAAAAGTCCTATATTATCCCACTTCACACAGAAGGCAACTGCTCTGGTTTATCTAACTACCGCCACATTGCTGTCTTATCACCTTTGTCTAAAATGCTGGAAAAATGTATCTAGATGCAACTCGTTCTATACCTTCTGCATAACAACATCCTTTCCCCCACCCATCATGGTTTTAGACCTAAACACAGCACTGCAACTGCCCTAATATCATTCACGAATACCATAAATCATGCTAGATATTCTGTATTTTTAGACCTCTCAAAAGCATTTGATACTGTTTTACATACTAAATTATTACACCAGCATTCCTCAATTGGCCTTACACCCACCTCCCTTGCATGGTTCACATCTTACCTCTCATGGCTCACTTTTTTCCTTCTTGCCAGTTATTATAGGAGTACCCCAGGTCTCCATCCTTGGACCTCTTTTGTTTAACATCTTCATAAACAATCTGCATTCATTCACTTGCCAAGCCTCTTTAATTCCAAAATGCTGATGATTCACCTATTGTCTGCACTACTAGTAACTTGGCTGACCTTCAAAAATTTATTCAAGAACCTTTCTCATCTATTGAACGCTGGATAAACAACTCTCATCTGTTTCTCAGTCCTAACAAAACTAAACTCCTACTCTTTGTCCCAAAATACTACAAGAATTTAAAACAAATAATAACATACTGATTGAAATAGTCCCACTTACCAAGCTGCTAGCTGTAATTATTGATGATAATTTAAAACATAATCCCTGTGTGCAAAATAGCATTAAAGAACTCATCAGAAGTTAGGTATGCTCTACAGACATTCACCTTTTCTTAACCAGTCTACTAGAATCACTGTTGCTGATGCTTATCTTTTACATTCCCTCTTGTATTATGCCAGTATCTTTACTCATATTAAGACATCTCTTATCAAAACTTGAAACCTGCTATAATAAAATTGCAAAATTTGACACAAGCTCTTCATATTCCGTTCATCACTGCATTGCACTTCAGTCATTAAAATGGCTGGAGCTCCCGCAATGACTCACTACTTAATTCTTAAGAGCCCACAGTGTTATCTATAGGCCTACTACCTGTCCTGTATCTTTTCTTTCTACCTGTTTCCTTAATAAATCTCTTAAGATCCAAAGACAAAGAACTTCTTTCTGTACATAAGGCCAGCAAAACTGCTGGAAAATCCCTTTATTCCTATTCCACTGCCAAAGCTTGAAACAAACTTCCCACAAACATTAGATCAAACACCAACTTCCTCTTGTTTAAAAATGCTCTAAAGGACCTTTTTAAAAATCCTATTGCAGATCCAGAGAGTATTTCACAGGGGCCCAAGGGCATTAAGGCTTCTACTGCTAAAAATCCTTCCCCTTCTGATAGAGACTCCAGGGTGCTGGATAGATGGGGTAAGAAGGTTTACACTTCTGCAACCTTGGCCATTAGGGCTTTAAACTGCCAGTTTCATATGTTAAAATATCAGCAACATGTTTTTTGACTGCTTAAACAGAAAATGATGTTGATTCCTGACTGTGTGGAAAATAAAGAATTACAGGATGTAATGCATTCTGCTGAAAAAGTTGGAAAACATACTTTGCAATGTGGTTTTGATTCATTAGAGGCCATTTGCAGGGGCTGCTGTTACTGGGTCTTTGCTCAGAAGGCATGCTTGGCTTAAGGAGCAATCTTTGCCTGATCATGTTAAAGCTAAATTGTTGGATGCTCCTTTAAATCAGGACCGTCTGTTTGGCAACAAGGCTGAGGAAGTTCTTAAAAAGATGGAAGATAAAGCTAAATCTATGCAAACTGTTAAAGATTTTTTACAAGTTCAGCCTCCTAGATTTAGTAGGCACTGGCCCTCTAAGAATTGGTCCTTTCCAGCCCCTTCCAGGTCTTCTCAAGCCAAACCCAGATACAGCAAAAACCCCAGGTTTCAGTCCCAGGGGACACACAGAACTAAGCAGTGGGGGCTTCCACTTCCAAATCTGGGAATAATAAGACTCCCACTATGGTAAACTGTCTCAATGACTTCCTTTTCCAAGCACTTATCAACTGCCCCTTTGGGGGGGAAAGATTGCTCTTCATGCAAAGAATTGGGAACTCATTACCCAGGACAAATGGGTTTTAAATATAGTGTTCCAGGGATACAGATTTCACTTCCACACGGGTGGCTGGACCTACCCCCAAATCAGTGGGCAGAGGCCCAAAAACAAGTACTCTCCCTCTTAAGCATGGGGGCTATTCAACTGATACCAAAAGAGGAAAAGGGACAAGGTTTCTACTCGAGACTTTTCCTGGTACTCGGAAAAGACAATCCATGGTGTCCTATCCTGGACCTGTCTACTCTAAACACCTTTTTGGAGATTCCAAAATTCAAGATGCTGACTCTTCACCAATTGCTTCCTATGCTAGGCAAAGATGCCTGGTTGGCAACACTAGATTTAAAAGAAGCATACCTGCACATCCCAATCAGGGAGTCTTGCAGAAGATACCTACGCTTCAAAGCAGGCTACACGCACTATCAGTTCTCTACACTGCCCTTTGGCTTATCTACTATGCCCAGGGTATTCACAAAGTGCCTAGCTCCAGTTATTGCATTTTGCAGGCAAAGAAATATTCAAATATACCCATACCTGGATGATTGTCTAATTCAGGCAGAAAGTCAGGACATACTTTTGAATCATCTGGCCTTTCTACAAAGGGTTCTAACTTGTCTGGGGTACACCATAAATGAAAAGAAATCACACCTGGTACCCTGTCAACAAATTATATTTCTGGGAGCAAGCTTGAATACAGCTTCGCAGATGGCTTACCTCACGCCAGAGAAACAAATGCATTTGTCAACCTACTTCAAACAAGTGGCCGCAAAAACCCTGCTATCTGCAAGACAAATACTGCAAGCCTTGGAGCTCATGGCCTCCTGCATTCTTCTAATTCCATATGCAAGACTGCATATGAGGAAACTACAGTGGTATCTAAAAAGCCTTTGGTGTCAACATTCTCAAGAACTAGAAACAATGATTCCTATCATACCTTGCCTATGCCTAGAGTTCCTTTGGTGGGCAGAGACCTGCCACCAAAACAAGGGACTACCTTTCACACCATCCCCTGTCACCCAAACCCTAATAACAGACGCATCCGACTATGCATGGGGGGGCTCATCTGGCAGGGAAGTGCATTCAGGGCAAATGGAACCAAAGTCAAAGGCACCTGCATATCGGTCAAAAAGAAGAGAAAGCTGTACAGAATGCTCTGACAGCCTTCAAGGACCACATTCTTCCAGGACAACTAATGGTAAAGACAGACAAACACCACTGTTATGTGGTACATAAACAAGCAGGGGGGGTACACATTCTTACCCCCCCTGCAGACTAGCCATGGCATTGTGGAACATAGTCTTGAGTTACCAAGTGCACCTACGAGCTCAATTCCTGCCAGGATAATTAAATACACTGGCAGACGGACTAAGCAGAAACCTCATGGACCCACATGAATGGAAACTGGAACCAAGGATTTTCAACATGTTGACAAGGGAATGGGGAGCCCAGATATAGACCTGTTTGCCTCTTCCCAGAACTACCAATTGGACAAATTTTGCACAAGGACTCCCCACAAACAAACCTGGAAAGTGGATGCTCTGTCCTTCAGCTGGAAAAACCTATCAGTCTATGCCTTCCCCCCCTTCTGCCTCTGCTCTCCAAAGTACTGCTAAAAATCAAACAGGACAAACCAATGATTATTTTGATTTCTCTAGACTGGCCACACCAACACTGGTACCCCCCCCCCCTGCACAGTGTGTCATGGTTATCTCCATGGCACCTGCCTCAGACTCCTTCCCTGCTGCCTCAGCAGAAGAACCAGATTCTGCACCCTCAGATTCTAACACTGAACCTTGCAGCTTGGCTAATTACTTAATCTCTCCTTTACCATCCCTCAGCAAACCTGTGATGGATATCATTTTAGAGGCAAGGAGGCCTAGTACTAGAAAATCTTATGCTGAAAAATGGAAAAGATTCTGTGCCTGGAACCAATCTCAAGGGATGAGCACAGCAGCACCCAATTTACCTCAGATTTTACAATACTTAACTGAGATGCTTCACAAGGGCCTGTCTTTTTCCTCCATTAAAATCCACACCTCAGCCATTTCAGCTCATTATAACACAGATCCTCCCCTCTTCTCTCATCCACTGCTCAAGGATTTCCTCAGAGGGGCCAAAAATTTGAGACCACCCAGGAGAGCTCCAACCCCAGCCTGGGACCTAAACATTGTCGGAGAAACTCACTGTACTTCCTTTCGAGCCAGCTGCTACTGCAAACTTAAAATTTCTTTCTTGGAAAACCGCTTTCCTTTTAGCAATCACTTCAGCTAGAAGGGTATCTGAATTACAGACCCTTATGACAGTGGAGCCTTTCATCATCTTTCATGCGGACAGGGTGTCCCTCAGAACCAATCCGTCCTTCATGCCCAAGGTGGTATCCAGTGTGGTTCTTAATCAGTCCATTCATTTGCCAACCTTCTTTCCTAATCCACAGAATAAAGGGGAATGGATACTGTATTCCTTAGATGTGTGAAGACAACTTAGATTCTATGTGGGCAGAACTAAACCTCAAAGGAAATCTCATCAATTGTTGGTGGCATTTGCTGCAGGGGCAGAGGGGAATGCTATTTCAAAGCAAACCATTTCCAAATGGATAGGCCATTGCATTCATTTCTGCTACAAACACCATGGAAAACCTATCCCCCAGGGGATCAGACCTCGCACTAGCAGGGCTGCATCTACCTCTACAGCCTTTCTGAGAATCGTCCCTACCAGGGACATCCTAGAAGCTGCTACCTGGAGTTCTGTACATACTTTAACCAAGCATTACTCATTACTATCTGCCAATTTTCTGTAAATCCAGAGCTGGCTTTGCCACTGATCTGAAGAAGGCTTGAAAAAGCTGGAAGCGCTTGTCCACTGTTTACATCAGAAGGGTTCTTCACTTTTATGTTTGTTTTTTCTGTTTTTATGACATCCACATGTTTTAAAGCTGTGGAACTACAACGCCACTTGACTTTTCCAACAGCAAAGCTCTGTATTTCCTATATTGTGGATTCAACATGGTAAAAGCCTGTTATTGAAGCTGTTGTTTTGAAGCTGTCTTTTCGCCATTTTGGTTGCTTAGCAAGATTTGAATACTCAGATGAAATACTAATACTTGTGGTGCAACGCTCTTCCAATATTTACATTGTTTTTTGTTCTGCTGAGCATTCTTTAGTGGAATTCACTTCTTTTTCTGGATTTACCTTAGATTCTACTTGGACAGGACTAAACCTCAAAGGAAATCTGAACAACTGCTGGTGGCATTTGTTGCAGGGGCAGAGGGGAAGGCTATTTCAAAGCAAACCATTTCTAAATGGATAAGCCTTTGCATTCATTTCTGCTAAAAGCATCACAGAAAACCTATCCCCCAGGGGATCAGACCTCACTCCACCAGGGCTGCATCTACCTCTACAGCCTTTCTCAGAGGCATCCCTACCAGGGACATCCTAGAAGCTGCTACCTGGAGTTCTGTTTCACCAAGCATTATCATTTGTCAATTTTCTCTAAATCCAGAGCTGGCTTTGCCACTGCAGTCTTGCAGGGCCTTATAGCTGGCCCTAATGCTATCTAAATTCCTCCTCCCAACCACAGCTTTGAGAATTTACCCAAATGTAATGACTGCAACAGTGAAACATGAAGAACATAGTACAGTTGTGTACACTTACCATAAATGTAGATGTTCGAGTGTATTCACTGTTGCAGTCCTGGTTACCCTCCCTCCAGCCCCCTAACTTCTTTTGGCTATACCTCTACTTTCCTTTACTATGCTTAAAAGCCTTTTTAGTGTATTTGCTTTTTTGTTGGAGGTATATCTTTGTACTTTTATATTTAATTGCTTCCCATTAGGGGGACATCTGACATTTGGGGCAAGGAAAACTGATGCAATGGCGTCTGCTGCATGTTTTATACCCCTGACGACCTGATGTCATGGACGAAGGGACAGCAACCGACGCAGGACCCAAGACTTTGTTAATCAGGCCGACTGAGGGCAACCTGCAAGCAGATAACCTAAATGTAATGACTGCAACAGTGAATGCACTCGAACATCTACATTTATGGCAAATGTACACAGCTGTACTTTCCTAATCTCCTATATTTCTGCAAGTGTAATTGCTTCACCAGCAAACAAATAGAGCAGAAGAGAGAGAAAGAGAGACCGAGACCGTGACTTTTCATTACAGGGCATAGCCCTCCTTGATAAACGAGGTACAGTCTGGTGGGTATTGTCAGCTGATTGATGGTTTTGAGAATAAAATTGCTTTGAAACTCCTATGGCTATGACAGACTGATGAAGTGCTGATTTCTGCTTGATTATGGCATTTGTAAATGTCTGTTTTTTTTTTTTTTTTTTTTGCATTTCCCATACTCTCTTTACCATTGCCTGTTTTTGTGGTTCTTCATGTTTCACTGTTGCAGTCATTACATTTGGGTGATCTGCTGGCAGGTTGCCCTCAGTCGGCTTGAATAACAAAGTCTTGGGTCCTGAGTCGGTTGCCATCTCCTCTACCATGACGTCAGGTCGTCAGGGGTATAAAACATGCAGCCGACACCATTTTATTCAGTCTTTCTTGCCACACGGTGCCCGAGGCAGAAGCAAGTGTTGGTCGGCAGACTCCGTCTTCAATTAAAGCTAAGTACCCCGTTGTGGAAACCTTTTTCTTGCTCCTTACCGATGTCAGTAAAAGTTAATAATTGCATTACTTGTGGGAAGCAAGTACCTCATAAGGATTTTCATTTGTACTGTATTCCGTGCCTAGGCCCAGATCATAGCGTGCTTTGCTGTCGGTTTTGTGCTAGATTTAACCAATGCACTATTAAGCATCGGTATATTTTTGCTTCACAATATTTTGGATCCAGATTTAATTACTCTGAAATGTCATCGGTTAGAAATCCGACTACCGGAGTTCACAAAAGACACAAAGAAAAAGGCAGAGACAGACCGTCGAGGTCCAAAACCGACGACGAAGCTTCTCCTAAGCCAGTCGCCGGTACTCAGTGAGGCGCTTTCGCAGCCCATGATACCGGCTACTTTTGAGTCGTACTCCTCTACCGAGACCCATTCAGAGTTCGGTATGCCGTGAGATTCTCAGAGTATTGAACCCACGGATGTTTCTCCCTTGGATGGGTCTGGAGCCACTGAGCAGGCACCATCTTCTGAGGGTGTTTTCAGGCCTCAACATTTTTATATAAAACCGATGCCAGCTTCAAAAACAAGATCAAAAACATCTTCTAAGTCTAAAAAAAACGATGCATGAGCCACGTGCTCAAGCCCCTATGCCTAAAAAACAGATGATCAAAATGGCTGAGGACTTAATTACCTTGATCAGGGGTTCCCAACTCCCCCCTGCTAAGAGGCCTAGGCAAGACACTGATTATGAATCTTTAGATCAGGTTTCCATTTCTTCTGATTCCTCTTCTGATCAGGAATTTTCTATTCCACTCTGAGGGTTCAGATGCAGAAGAATCCATCCCATCTGCATCTCGTCCTGAGGATTATTCTTTTGGAGACACCTTGCATTCTTTAAGGGAACATTTTCATTGGGAGAGTCAGGATTTCTCTGAATCAAAAAAGAGGCTTAGGGATTTCCTTCTTCTTTCTCAGCATAGGCCTTTGGCTATACCTCCTGTATTAGACATTGTTGATGATGTGTTTTCGGAATCAAGCATGGCTCCTGATTCCCTACCTCCAGCTCCTAGTAAGCCAGACAGATATTACAGGGTTCCTGACTCCCACAAATTTCTATTCAAAAATCCTGCTGCTGATCTTGAGACTGTCTCACAGGGTCCAAAAGGTGTAAAGGCCTCTATAGCCAAAAATCCTACCACCTCTGATAGAGATTCCAGGGCGCTGGGTAGATGGGGAAAGAAGGTTTATATGTCTGCAACCTTGGCAATTAGGGCCTTAAACTGCCAGTTTCATATGCTTAAATATCAACAGCATGTTATGGGCTTATTGAAACAGAAAGTGATGTTGATTTCTGAGTGTGTGGAAAGTAAAGAATTACAGGAATTATTGCATGCAGCAGAACAGGTTGGAAAGCATACTTTGCAATGTGGTTTTGATTCTTTGGAGGCCTCTTACAGGGCCGCAGTTACTGGATCTGCGATTAGAAGGCATGCCTGGCTCAAGGAACAAAATCTGCCTGATCATGTTAAAGCTAAATTGTTGGATGCCCCTTTACAGCATGCCCCTTTACAGCATGATACTCTGTTTTGGTAATAAGGCAGAATAGGTTTTAAAGAAAATGGAAGACGAAGCTAAATCTATGCAAACTGTAAAGGAATTCTTACAAGTGCAGCCACCCAGGTTCAGTGAGCACTGGCCTACTAAAAACTGGTCCTTTCCTGTGTCCAACAGAGCCTCTCACGGCAAATCCAGGTGCTCAAAAGGCTCTAGATACCAATCACAGTGTTCTTACAGGTCAAAGTAATGGGGTGCCTCTACCTCCAAATCTGGAGGAAACAAAGTACAACCCTACAGTAAGCAGTCTCAATGACTTCCCTCTACCTTCACCAAGCACTTATCTTTTGGCAGCCCCCTTGGGGGGAAAATTAGCACTTCATGCTCAAAATTGGCAGTTAATTAACCAGGGCAAGTGGGTATTAAACATTGTATCCCAGGGGTACAGATTTCATTTCCATACTTTGCCAATTCCAAACAGTTGGCCAGATCAGCCACAAAATCAATGGGCAGAGGCTCAGAAACAAGTTACATGGGTATGTGGGCTATTCAACCAGTACCAGAACAGGAAAAAGGACAAGGTTTTTAATCAAGACTGTTCCTGGTACCCAGAAAAGACGATGCCTGGCATCCAATACTGGACTTATCAATTTTGAACACATTCCTGGACATTCCAAAATTCAAAATGCTGACTTTACAACAGCTGCTGCCTATGCTGAACAGGAACACTTGATTAGTGACTCTAGACTTAAGAGGCATATCTGCAGATCCCAGTAAGGGAGTCATGCAGAAGATACCTTTGCTTCATAGGTTCATACTAGCCTAGGCTATCTGCCCTAGGGCATTTATAAGCCTAGCCAGAGTATGTTTGGCTTTCGCCACCCATTTTAAATTAATTTTGCTATGCCCTTGTTTTGAGGTTAGTATACTGTGCCTCTGTCTAACAGTGACACAGAAGTGATACCCGGGGTAAACCTACGATCTCCCATCCACTCATCAAGACTTCTCTTGAAGAGAATCAATGAGGGACTCTGCCTAACCTGGACTGGGATTTTATTCCAGAGTGACGGGAGCCTCTGGGTTATGAATCTGTCCCTCCAGCAGCTCGATGGGATTTGGATTTTTTGAGGTGCAGCATGTCCCTTAATTCCGGGTTGGACGTGGCCTTATACGTCAGGCACAGGTCACCTCTGAGCAGGCGGTATGCCACTGAGTAGAACTGGAGTTTCTTTAACCGGGCAGCATATGGCATCTGTTTGAGCCCTTTGATCCTCTTGGTGAGGTACTTTTGGGGTCTTTCCAGTTGCTGCAGGTGTTTGGTAAGGTACATCCCAAAAGGGGCATTGTACTCGATTATGGGCCTGATGAGGGATGAGTAAAGAGGCACGATGACCTCCCCTAATCTAGATGTGAATCCCTTCATGATTAGGTGGGCTATATAAAATGTTTTTCTAACCACTTTGGCCACATGGTTGTCAAATGAGAGATTGCTATCAACTTGGGTCCCCAGGTCCCTAATGACTTCTTCTGTACTTAATGGATTACCACCTATGTGGTAATTTGTGGGCACTTTGTTTTTGCCAAAGGGGATGACTATACACTTTTGGCTTAGCTTGAGACCATGGCTCTGGCACCAGTTGTCTGTTTCTATGAGGCCCTTTTGGAGGATGCTTGTGTCGGCTGGAGAGTCGATTATGGCGCCCAGTTTGCAATCATCTGCGAACTTGGTCAGCCACAGTCCTTCCGTGTTGGCCTGTATCTCCGAGAAATATATACCAAACAAGAGAGGTCCCAGGACTGAGCCTGGTGGGATGCCACTTGTAACTGGTTTGGAGTCTGACATGGCTCCAGCAATTCTAACCATGTGGGTTCTGTCCTTGAGCCAGTTTGCAATCCATCTAGTGACATAGGGGTTTATATTTAAGCTGGTGAGCTTATCTATAATGCCCGAGTGGGGTATTGTATCGAAGGCTTTTGCGAGGTCCAGGTAGGCTATGTGGACCACCTTCCCTTCGTCAATGGCCTTGGTGACTGTTTCAAAGAAGTCAACCAGGTTTAAGTGGCAGGATCTGCCCTTAACAAAGCCGAACTGGGTAGGATCCAGTGTCTGTAGGTCCCCAATATCTTTATTTATGAGGTCCTTGATGATCCTTTCCATAGCTTTGCAGACCAAGCTAGTCAGGCTTATGGGGCGATAAGTTTCCAGGGTCCGTTGAGGCACCACCTTTGTGGAGAGGGACCACTGTTGCTGTACGCCACTCTTTGGGTACATATCCTGTAGTAAGGCTGAGATTGAACAGTAGTTTTATGTTTGGGTTTAGCTCTTCTTGGAGTTCATGTAGGACGCAGCCTGGGACACCGTCTGGTCCCATTGATGCTGTGTTTTTTGCTTTGGAGAGGGCGGCTCCCACCTGAGCATCTGAGATGTCAGGGGGGCAGCACTCTGCTGGGATAGATACTTGCCCATTTGGTGGGGAGGGGGGGGAGAAGTTTGTGCTGAACCTGTCAGCTAGGATGTTGGCAATGTCTGTGGGATCAGTGTATTTTTTGTCATTTTGGACTAATTCTGAGCATATCTGGGAATTCCCACCCAGGTTCCTAACATAACTAAAGAAAGCCTTGTGATTATCCTTAGTGTCCTGTGCAATTTTTCTCTCGAAGCTGGCCTTTGACGATTTTATGAGTGCCCTTAGTTTTTTGCTAATACTGATCAGAGATGCCTTCCCTTTTTGGGATTTTGCTCTATCATGTAGTAGCTTCCTCCTTCTGTTGTATAGTTTGTTTATGGCTGGGGTCCACCAGACAGGTCGCCTGCCTTTGGAGGATTGGGTCTTGGTTTTATTTGGGATTGCATGATCCATGCATTCCTGAAGATGTTCATAGAATGCATTTATAAAGGATTCTGCGGTCTGGGCCGATTTTCCACAGGCCCGGGCTTTGAAGGATTCCACCTCGGTTTTGAGGAGTGTGAAATTTGCTTTAGAGAAGTTTTTCACTGTGGTTTTCTGGGCAGGGGTTGGGGTCGGGATGTGAATATCCAGTGAGATCAGTTTATGGTCTGATCTTACCAGTGAGGGATACACTTCTGGTCTGGAGCATAGAGTCCCCATGTTGGTGATGATCAGATCCAGTATGTTTTCCCCTCTTGTGGAGTGGTAACAAGTTGTTCCATAGCATTTGAGTTTATGAATTCTAGGAACCTTTGGGCAAGGGTGTTGGAGCTAGAGTAATGCTCCCAATCTATGTTTGGGTAGTTGAAGTCACCTAATATAATGGTGTTCGGAGAGACCTTCATATTTTCCAGTGTTCTCAGGAAGGCCAAGTGGGGTTCCTGGGTTTGGGAGGGTGGTCTGTAGCAGGCTATAAACTGGAAGGCTGTTTTACCCACTGTTAGTTGCACATGGATAGTCTCTGATGCTTCGTGCTTTGACACCAACCTGGAGGTGTGGGTATTTTTGATGAATATCGATACTCCCCCTCCTTTTGTGGTTCGGTCCAAGTTTTGGGGCCGAAAAGCATGGTATGAGGTATAACCTGGTAGTGCTGGGGTGCTCTTGGGAGTCCTGAACCAGGTTTCTGTTACTGCACAGATATCGATGTTCTCCATGCTAAGGAGAGTTTCGAGTGCGTACATCTTGAGGTTTAGACTTCTAGCGTTGAGTAGCATTACTCTTAGTTTCTTATCCCTTGTGATACCTTTGGAGGTGGGTTTGTCTTTTGAGCCTTGCCTAAAAAGGGCACTATGGGGGTAGCAAGAGCCTTTGCCAATATCCGAAAGCCCAGGGGTGACAGGTGCAAGCCGTCCCTAGCAAAGCATCATGGCTTGTCGTGTATATCATCCCAAGCTGACAGGCATTGGATCCCCTTTGAATGACACCAATACTTAAGCCAATTGTTGAAATTGATCATTTTGTCTTCATATTGTGGCATCATTCTTGGTGAGGGCAAGATGCTACTCAAGGTCAGGGTCATACCAGCCTGGGCTACATGCTCAGAGAGCTCCTCTGTGTCTCTTTTCATGTAGTCCAGGGAGGTACGTCTCAGGTCATTCACACCAGCATGGACAATGACTGAGTCATATTTGTACTTGCCTTGGAGTGACCTGAGTGCTTGTGTTATGTGGCGGATCCTAGCGCCAGACAGGCTGCTCACCGTGACCTTCTCCTTGTTCAGCCTGGTGAGCGGGACGTCAGTGTGCCTGACGATAGAGTCACCTATTACAAGTGTATCAGGTGTGTTGTTTAGCCTTAAGGGCTGTGACTGTTCGGCACACTGGCTTTGTGAGATATGTGTTGCACGTGTTTTGTTTTGGGGTAGCGGTTGCTTGGGTGTCTGCTCTGGAGGTCTCTGCTGTTTAGGCAGATCTTTATTTAGAGCCTCCGAGTATGTTTTTGTGTGATTATGTGTTTGGTTTGCTGTCGTGGTAGGTCTATGTGAGACTGGAATTGTAGTGAGTGTGGTTTCCTTCTCCTCCTGACTGGTTATGCCAGTACTGAGTTGAGAGAGCTTAGCCTCCAGTTTGGCTATATGGTTGCATCTCTCACATGTGTTGGAATTTGTTGGGAGGAGGAGAGGGTTGTCTGTGTACATGAGGCAGTTGTAACATTGCCTCAAGATTCCCATATTCACCAGCTGGACCGGAGAGGAGATTGACAACTGACCTTTGGACATGCTAGAATAATATTGGGAATTCCTTTATAATTGAAAACAAGGGCCAATGGGGAGCGAGGGTGTAGTGCTTTTAATTTTTAGTGCCGACTTATAATTGCTTTAGTGAGCAAGTGCCAGGTAACAAGTGCAATGTGTTACAGGTAACTTAAATGCAAAAATGACAAACAGTAACTTTCTTTCAAGCGAAGCAAGGAAATAAGTACAGTAAGCAATGCAGATATCACTAGGTTTCCACAGAAGCGCTGAGAAGCCGCGTTTTAGGTGGAATTAGCGTTCCAGGGAAATAACAAGCATACAAACAAAGCTAGATTCAGCAGGCCTGGATCTAGTCTATGCTACAGCAAACAAGGTGTACCAATTTCAGTAAGATACAGTTCAAATATTCAGGCACTATAAACCTTTAACCAGAAATTCCCAGCTCAGAAGGGCAGAGTCCAGCCTCTCCTCCCACAAGAGTGCAGACCTCGAACCTTCTTAATGTAAAATAACTAATAACTGGCCTGAAGCCCAAGTGCTTAAACCAGAGCTAATACACTTTAAGAATAACAGACACTGAGCTCTCAATCAGCAGTTCCCAACTTAGAAGGATGAAAGCTACCTGTCCTGCCACCACAGTGCATGCCACAAACCTTCTTAATGTAGAACAACTGGTCTGAAGCCCAAGTGCTTAATCCAAAAGACTTAGAATGATAGCTACACTTTAACCAAGTTACTACCAAGCAGTAATAAATACAACTGAATACTTTAAGTAATGCCTGGATTAGTGCTCAAGTTATACAAACAAAGCTAGATTCAGCAGGTCTGGATCTAGTCTATGCTACAGCAAGCAAGGTGTACCAATTTCAGTAAAGGCAGGTTTTTTGCATTACCAATTCTCTGCACTGCCCTTTGGCTTATCTACTGCGCCCAGGGTCTTTACAAAGTGCCTGGCACCAGTAATTGTATTTTACAGACAAAGAAGCATACAAATTTATCCTTACCTGGACGACTGTCTCATTCAAGCAGAGAACAAAGACATTCTTCTTCTCAATCTGGCATTTGTAAAAAGGCATCTAACATGCCTAGGGTACACAATAAATGAAAAGAAATCACAACTGGTACCTTCTCAAATAATTACATTCCTGGGTGCAAGCTTGAATACAACTGCCCAGATGGCTTACCTTACGCCAGACAAACAAAGGCAACTGACAGCATACTTCAAACAGATGGCAACAAAAACCCAGTTATCTGCAAGACAAATTCTGCAGGCTTTGGGGTTCATGGCATCCTGCATTCTACTAATTACATATGCAAGACTGCATATGAGGAAACTTCAATGGTACCTAAAAAGTTTATGGAGTCAACATTGTCACAGTCTGGAAACAATGATTCCTCTCATTCCCTGCCTACAACAGGAGTTTCTTTGGTGGTCAGAGGCATGTCACCAGAAAAAGGGACTGTCATTCACTCTACCTCCTGCCACCCAAACCCTAACTACAGATGCATCAGACTATGCTTGGGGGGCCCAACTGGCAGGTAGATACATTCAGGGCATATGGAGCCCAAAACAAATGCATCTGCATATCATCCAGAAAGAGATGCTAGCTGTTCAGAATGCTCTGACAGCTTCAAGGACTTACTTCATCCAAGACAACTACTGATAAATACGGACAACACCACGGTTATGTGGTACATAAACAAGCATGGGGGTACATATTCCTACCCCCTTTGCAGACTAGCCATGGCATTGTGGAACACAGCCTTGACTTACCAAGTACATCTTCAAACTCAGTTCCTGCCAGGCAAACAAAATACTCTGGCAGACGACCTGAGCAGAAATCTTATGGACCCACATGAGTGGAAACTGGATCCACAAATCTTCAGCATGGTAACACAGAAATGGGGGAGCCCAGACATAGATCTATTTGCCTCTCCCCAAAATTATCAACTGGACAGATTCTGCACAAAGGACTTATCACAGACAAGCATGGAAAGTGGATGCCCTATCCTTCAGTTGGAAAAACCTATCAGTCTATGCCTTTCCCCCTCTGCCTCTTCTCTCCAAGGTCTTACTAAAGGTCAGACAGAAAAAAACAAAAGTGATCTGAATTGCTCAGACTGGCCTCACAAGCACTGTTACCCAATTCTAAGGAATATGTCTCAACTCCCTCCTTGGTACTTGACTCAAATACCTCATCTACTGTCATAGCAGAACAATCAAATTCTGCACACTCAGCTCCAAACTCTGAACCTTGCAGCATGGCTGATCATTTAATTTTTCAAACAACACCTCTCAGTAAATCTGTGATGGATGTCATTTTGGAAGCCAGAAGGCTTAGTACTAGAAAATCTTATGCTGATAAATGGAAGAGATTCTGTGCTTGGAACCAAGCACAAGGAACGGACATAGCAAAACCAAATATCCCTCAGATTTTACAGTACTTGACTGAGATGCTTGACAAGGACCTATTTTTGTCTTCAATAAAATTCCATGCCTCTGCCATCTTGGCTCATTACAACACAGAGCCTCCCATCTTTTCTCATCCTCTGCTAAAACAGTATCTTAGAGGGTCCAAAAATTTAAGGCCTCCCAGAAGATCACCAACTCCTGCATGGGACCTCAATTTTGTGCTGGAAAAACTCACCCTGCCTCCTTTTGAACCAGCAGCTACTGTGGATATAAAATTTTTATCTTGGAAAACAGCTTTCCTTTTGGCAATCACTTCAGCAAGAAGGGTTTCAGAAGTACAGGCTGTCATGGCTGTGGAGCCTTTTATTACATTTTACCCGGACAGGGTGTCCCTCAGGACCAATCCTTCCTTTATGCCTAAGGTGGTATCCAGTGTGGCTCTTAACCAAACTATTCACCTGCCAACATTTTACCCAAATCTGCAGAACAAGGGGGAGCGGATTCTGCATTCATTGGACTTGCACAGACAACTAAGATTCTACTTAAACAGGACCAAATCCCTAAGAAAGTCTGAGCAACTACTGGTAGTATTTGCTTCAGGATCAGAGGGGAAGGCTATATCAAAGCAGACTATTTCTAAGTGGATAAGCCACTGCATTCGTTAATGCTACTTGCACCATGGTAAACCTGTGCCCAAGGGAATCAGGTCACATTCCACCAGGGCTGCCTCTACCTCAGCAGTCTTTCTCAGAGGAGTTCCAACCAAAGACATTCTAGAAGCTGCTACTTGGAGCTCTGTTCATACCTTCACAAAGCATGATCATTTCCCTCCCTTTTCCAATTCCAGGGTAGGCTTTGCCACTGCATTTCTGCAGGGCCTTATAGCCGCTCCATCCTCCCATCCATAGCTTTGGGATTCTACCCAAATGTAATGACTGCAACAGTGAAACATGAAGAACATAGTTCAGTTGTGTACACTTAACATAAATGTTGATGTTCGAGTGTATTCACTGTTGCAGTCCGGGTTACCCACCCACCATCCACCTTTTCTATAACTTCTCTTTCCTTCACTATATTCTAAAGCCTTTGTGGTGTATTTGCTTTTAGATGAAGGTAAAGTTTATGTTGCTAAAAGTGCATTTACATATATTGCTGGTTTTATATATATATATATATATATATATATATATATATATATATATATTTTTTTTTTTTGCTCCCCATTTGGGGGGCACCTGACATCTGGGGCAAGAAAAACTGAATAAAATGGTGTCTGCTGCCTGTTTTATCCCCCTGACGACCTGACGTCATGGAAGAGGAGACAGCAACTGACACAGGACCCAAGACTTTGTTATTCAGGCCAACTGAGGGCAACCTGCCAGCAGATTACCCAAAATGTAATGACTGCAACAGTGAATACACTCAAACATCTACATTTGTGGTAAGTGTACACAACTGTACTTTTCAAAATATCTTCTGATTTCCATCCCATAATGTTGTGACCATTGTGCTAAAATAAATACTTTTATACCATAATTTCTAAAGTAAATATTTTTTTTGCTAAATTAGCTGTACTTTTTGTAAGGTCCACTGCCTTTATCTCAGAATTGTGGATATTTTGAATTAAGGCATAATATTTCACACCCTCGATCACTGTTTTATTTCTCTTTCCATTTTATTTTACAGTGCCTTAGGGTTGACATTCTGTATTAAGGTTTCCACTGTAATCTATATTTGGTAAATAAATACTTGAATATAATTTACATGTTTATTTGCAGTTAAAATTACTGGGTGATTGAGCTGGTCTAGTGACCATTTTCAGTCACAACTCCAGGTACAAAAGCATAAAATTAATCGAAGTAGTGTAAGTAGTTGAATAAAAAGTAGGTAAACAAAACATTGCAACGGTGCAGTATTTTCATCACAAACATTGTAAATATTTTTGGTGAATTATTGCGCTAGATACAGTATATATGAGCAGGGGCGAAAGTGTTAAATCAGATGCAGTACTAAGTTTTACTTTGGTTGAAGCAGCAGCTGAGAGGTACAAAATACAGTAATGCATGAGAAAGGTACAATAATACTGTAGTGCATGAGAAAGGTGCAACAATACTGTAGTGCATAAGAGTGGTGGTTTAACCAGTTTCACTGAAACAAGTACACTTGGCTTTCTGGGATAGAGATTCTCTTGGAGCTTTTTTTTGAAGGACTCTTAAGGTTTCATTGTTTTGGTAGGTAGGGTGTTCCAGAGGGCTGGGCCTAATCTAGAGAAGGCTTTTTCTCCAATTGCTAGCTTCATTTGTGGTCTGCCTATAGTGGGACTGTACTCTTGTCTACCTCTCGGGGAGTATTTTTTTTTTTTGTGAGTACTAGTTTCTTTCTCAGGGGTGGGCAGTAGCCCATATGCAAAATTCTGAATAATAAAGTGCCTTGGATCAATGCAAGTCAGCTTCTGACTAGGACCTAGTAGAATTTATGAAGAATGTCAAGTGATGAGAATTGGGATCAGTTAGTATAACAGATTATCGTATCTTTGACTCTGTGATTTGCACGTCATGGACGTTATGAGCAGATTGATATGCAGTCAGAGGTAGGGCATTTTCAACCATAGGATGTAAAACATTTATGACTGTGGCTTTCCTTGCTGAAGGGGAGGTGAGAGATTGGATAACATATAATTTTAGTTGAGTAAGTGTGTACCTTGGAAGTGGTATTATCAGTCTGATTTGTAAAGGTTAGGAAAGGGATCTACATTTAGACTTAGATATTTTTGGTCTTTAACATTTGGAATAGTATTTCCTTTCAAGTCTGTAAGCTAAAGTATTTGTAAAGAGGCAAGCTTCTTTGGGGTTGCAAGTAGCAAAAGTTTGTTTTACTGGAGTTCATTAGAAGTCTATTTGATTAAAGTCACTTGCATGGGGATGAGAATTTGTGCAGAAGATTGATTTGTGTGTTTGCTAGTGTGAAGCAGTAGAATGTCCTCTGCTTACATCGTATTGAGCTTGGGGGGGGTCAATGGTCCTATCATTGATAGATATGGAGAAGAATAAAAGGCCCAGTGCAGAACCTTGTGCAATATCAGCTTTAGTGTGCCTGTATCAGAGAATGCACTGTTATACATTTGAATGGTTCTTTCAGGTAGCTTTGAAACCTTAAAACTGTGGTATCAGCAAAGTTAAATTTTTTTATTTGGGCCAAATTCAAATTGGGGGGTCCCCCCACCCCAAAAAAAAGGTTCCGTTTTTTAAGCTTGTAAAGATGAATGCTACCAAATGCTGAAAAACATTGGTTTAATAAAGATTTGCTGTGCATCCAACTTCCTGTACTTTGCAAATTGTGGTCTTGATGTTGCTTTAAAGGCTGATGTGATACAATTGTATCTTAATAAATCATTTAGTAACTTAAGTTAGAAAATAACATCTTTCAAAGTGGAAACGTGAACAACTGCATGTTGTTGTTGTATCTTTCGGCTTTTCCCGGTTAGGAGTCGCCACAGCGGAACTCCCGTCCACTAATGATTGGCAGTAGATTTCTATGTACCGAGTTGCCAGCTCTGACGCCCAACCTTCAACGAAGGTACTCCCATTCATGCACGTCTCCACACAGAAGACGCTTTAGCTGAGAATCGAACAGGACAACTTCTTACTGTGAGGTGACAATGCTACCGCAGCATCACCACCGCAGTAACAACTGTACAATGGTCCAAAATCAGTACTCAGTATCAGGGGCAGTTTATATCACCAAAGTGTCATTTAGTGCAGAAATGGTAGTCTTAAAACACATTAGTAACATCAACATTGCCAAACGTATTTCCATTTCATGTGATTTTACACGATTTTCTGAATAATCTGTAAACTATGAAGTAAATATTATTAGATCTAGCATTAACATTAAATGATATTAATTATTATATTATTAAAACTTATTAATAATTATATTAAAATTAAATTGTAACTGCAATAAGCATTGGTGCTGTTACAGCTTCAAATAAAAATTACTGGTACTGTAGAAGGAACTGCTTAGTGCTGTTTTCTAATTTGTTGTGTTTCTATACCATGAGACACGCACAGATTTACTATTCTGTGTTTCCTTTTATTTTATATTTTTCTATAAATTTAAAATTGTGTAGCATTTCTGTTTAGTTGCTCACTCCCTGTATAGTAAATAAACGGATGACAGGGATACCCGTGTGCATTTACGCAGATAGCTAGGTTGCAGTCTGAAGTGGACAAGTGTGTGCACCTCAACTTCTTTTCTCTTCTGCTGATACTTGAAGTAGAATAGTATTGTGTTCTTGAGGACATCTGAGTTAATGGCAATCTCTTTATTGCTGCTAGTAGGTCATAATGAATAGGCCTTGGTAACAGATATTAAGCAGCATCTCATAGGATAATGAGTCAGATTCAGAAACATTGTTTGCCGTACATAAGTTTGGTGCCCACTCACAAGGCCTTAACAGGTTTTGAAATTTCCAGTTCACAACTAGTTACACATAGGAACATATAGCACAACAGCTTTTCATCTGTGTATGCAAGTTAAAATCGTATGTCACATAAAGTATCATAACATTTGGAAAGCAGTTCACAAATGATTTGTGGTGAGACATGTAAAAAAGAATTCATGAAGTGGACAGTATTAAGAGTACAGAGAAAAATGCATGCCACCTGTAGAAATGGATTGCAAACCTTGGATCAGTTTACATAATAGTTGACCGTATCCAGGTGGCATTAGCTACACCAGTTGTGTGCAGTGGGCACGCACATGTATTTTTGGCTGTAGAGCGTGGTATCACTTCTTAACCAAGCAAGAGTAGCAGGACAGATTCCAGATAGACAGCTATATCCTTGACTTACCCCTTTGATTGTTGAAGAATAGAGATAAGGGCACTAAAAGGCAGCCTAGTGATAGTGCAATATATGATATGGGTCAGACCTTAAAGTTCTTTGTGTAGTTTGACTTGTACAAACTGCTTAAGTGGTTAAATATGCAACATGTGCAAAAAATAAGTCTGCCTTTCATTAGATGTGAATGTCACACTTGCATGAATGTACTCATTATCCATATACTAAAGTAAAGCAATTGAAAATAAGCTCAGGAAAGCAAGTCAAATAAGCCAGCACTTTATATTTAGTGTCATTGCCCTAGTATTTGAAAAATGGGAAGTTTAGTGCCATATAGATCCTTAAACGACATGCTGTTGTCCCTGATTTTACATGGTTCCATATGTTCAGTCTCCTTCACTGCTGATGCTTTATTCTTGACAGTAAGTTACCCCACATTAATTATGAACAGCCAATAACTGCAGTGTTGCTCCCCTAGAGATGAGGCATGTATACATTTTATTATTCTGGCAATAGCATATGGACTTAAATTTCTAACAAAAGAAATTACTTAAGTATGTGAATAGTAGAATGATGTAGTCTTTCTAAGTATTTGGCTATAAAACTATGAAAAGTACTTACTATGAGCTTCTTTCATTTTGCACATACATAACATATCAAGCAATTACCATAAACTGTTCTTCACTTCAATAGTACAAGGGAGCTAAATTAGTAATGTAAGGGGGCTAAAGCAGGCCTCAGATTTCCCTCGTAGTAGAGTGCTGTATAAAGCTAGAATGGGCAGGCTGTTGTGTGGGACTGATTAAGGCAATAGTAAACATAAGACTAGTTTGGATTCTTTCAGTCACTTCTGTCTCAAGTCCTAAGCAATAATACAAATAAACAATTGTACAAAACATTTCTGTCAGCTACAACTGACGTTACCAAACAGGCATTGCTCCATCATGAAACACTAAAGCTAGTCCAGAGGGGGACATCTTATAATAGCTATAATATAACCTGCAGGGCATTCTGTGTGTAGTTGCATGATGTCTATTAACAGTCTTTTTAAGCTATTTAATTTACATCTGCTTAGTATATTACACAATCACTCTCTTGTAAACATTGATTGCCATGGCTGCTACCAAATGGACCACTGTCAGATTCCAGAGACCCACTGGAGATATGACTAACATATTACAGGCCTCAGTCAGCAATGGCTTTCATTTTGTCCCCCAGTGTCTGACATCTAATACCACAACCTAGGCCTAAATGCCACAGACACAGAAAGAGTGAACCCCTGTGTTGACTGGTTTCATGTTGCCTTCCTACTGTCTGGCGTCATAGCTGTTGTAGTTACAGTCCACTTAGCTGTGAGCGCCACAGTGGCAAATTCCCACCTGTAGGTCACCAGTTATGGTTCTCACTTTATATACATTTAAGTAATATGTATGATATGGGTCTAATAATGGATGTCTGTACCAAGCTTCCTTGGGGTTGACCATGATGTCTGTTTCTGGCACTCTAATGCCCTGTACCATACATTTGTGGCAGCACTGTATAACATGGATGTCTTGTGAATACCAATTATGTCCTTGACCTGTGTCATCTTACCATGTTGGAGTGTGCCAAATGTCATTTAGGTGGCATTTCATACCAGGTATAGGTGAGCACGCAATGCTACATAATGTGTATTTGCATACTTAAAGGTGCAGTTCCGTTGTTTAGATGACTAAGGTGCATTACAGTACAAACTTGATTAAAGCCTGCCATATCTTTGTAGCATACTGTGTATTGTACAATCATAGCATAAGTGACCTTCCATCATCACTTAACAGAGGCACCTGCAAAACAACTTTATAACTCAGGACTGTGAACTCAAGCTAAGCCAGCAAACAAAACAAATAGGAACATAACATCATAAATGGAACTCATTGATGAAGTAGATGTCTTGATAAGAGTTCTGTCAACTCCTTTTTTTCTCACTTGCCTACTAATCTCCAACCTGCACAACTATATGCTGTAACTGAACGTGTATTCAACCTTTCATTTTGCAACCATATCCACTAAAACTAAAAAGCTTCTCTTAAAACTGCACACATCAGGCAGAAATCTGGATTAACGTCACCCTTATTCCTCAAACTTGCAGTGGAAAAAATAGGGTAATAGGATTGAAACGCTGATGAAGACTAATTAAGCTGAAACCGGAATGCTGTCATGGCGGAATAAAGTTAAGTTTGCTTAGTAAGGAATTGTGCTACTTATTAATTACCTATTCACCACAGTGTTAGGCGTGCTAGCCCGTGTGTTGGTATAAAAAAATATTTAATCCCATTACTCACATCTTTAACTTGTTCTGCACCACTACCTTGGTCCGTGCCAGCTTCAAGTATTATCATCCCATTTCCCAAAATACAAACACTTTCCAATATGAAAGACTACAGACCAATCTCCAATCTATGTCCCATAATTAAAATATCTGAACAACTCCTGTATAAACAACTAAGCATATAAACTGTTATGGATTACTTTCAGACCAAGAATATGAGTTCAGAAACTCCTTTAGTACCCTTACTCTTACTTAGCATTACTCTCAGCAACAGATCATATCTATAATAATATGAACAACAGTCTTAAAACTGCTGGTATATTTGTTGATAGGATTAGGACTTTTAAGAATGTTAACCATAACCTATTTTTCTGCAAGCTTAAAAGACTAAAATTTGGAGACAATGCCATTGCCTGGTTTAATAACTTCTGAAAAGTCAGAGCATTTAAAGTTTGCAGTCGTATATCCCACTCGGAAACTGGTACAAATAAATACTGTGTGTCACAAGGCTCAATACTTCAGTACTAGGTCCACTGCTGTTCTCCCTATTTATTGATGACCTCACCTTTGATCTTCCAAATCTAATCATTAGCATGTATGCAGATTATATTTTATTACTAGATATGGACAAAAATCACCAATCACTATAAAGAAACATTCAGCATAAATTCTAAGATTTGTGCATCTGGCTGTAATTAAACAAGCTGTTCGTGAACCCCTCAAAAACTAATGCAATGTTCTTTGCTAACCCACAAAAGCTCAACTCTTTAACAGAACTTGGGGTCAGTGACCCTATAGGTGATTTCATTCCTAATGTAATAGAGCAAAACTATCTAGGACTAACACTGCACCCACTCCTCAGTTTTAAAAGACATACTGAAAGCATAACCACCAAAGTTCTATACCAACCAAAACTATGCTATCGTGCATCTCACCTTCTCACCATTCTGCTTGAACATCTATAGCAAAAAATGTTCCTGTACCTAAATTGGAATATACCTTACCACTAACTACTTTACATTGCTCCATAAATACCCCAAAACTGCAGTGAATAATATGCAAGTGTGCATTACTTGCCCAGCAAAACTCACATCGCTGTACCATATTACAGAAGGTTCACTGGCTATTACCAGTAGAGCTACTTTTCTTCTTGGTGCACGTCCGTTCAAGTTGCTGCATATGGGCTACTGGCCACCTCTGAGAAGTAGTGTCCCTTAGGGAACAAGAGCCCTATATTACCCTAACTAGATCATGCTCCAGATTGGCCATTGGTGAAAAAGCATTCTGCAGACTAGGACCAGCACTATGGAACACCCTACCACCTGAAGTAAATGTAACAAAACATTGGGTGCATTCAAGAAATCACTTAAACAATTCATTTTCCAAGCAGCTGGCTGCAAATTCTTCAGTGATGCTGGTTAAACTTTAACTATGACCAAATATAACCAAACCTAATCAATGTTACCAATTAAGTTTTAAACAAATGTACAAAAGCTACATAACTGTACAAGTTGTAAATACTGTAAATATACTCTAATGTGAACTAGCAATCTGTTGGTCCTCATTCAAACATAAAAAATGCTATTCTAAAGCAGCTAATACTTGGCATGTATTAGCCATTCTTATGGCAATAAATATGTTTTATTGACAATTCATTTTTGGATGATTTTGTGACACAGGATATGTTGACATTCATAAAATACAATACACGATACAGAAGACTTCTGGAATAGAGTATGGTGTTCACAGTCTTGTTCATCCTGAGAGAGAGAAGTTATTTTATAGTACAATTCTAATTTTATTGCTAATAACCTTAAACGTGCCAGTCCAAAAGGGCCAGATATTCAACCTTTTAATATTAAATCAAGGTCATGTGCTCACTACTGTTCAAAGATGCCAGCTAGGATTAAATGTTGAGAGCATGGAGCATGTGTATAACATGATTTCAGCAAAATTACCATTACATAATAAACCAGCTTGAGAGTTGTTATTCCTTCTTCCTTCTGTAGCTGTAACACAGCTCTGTATAGCATAGAGATTGCTAATACTATAGACAGTTTTTAGTCTTTTTTTAGGCTGTCCTGTTCATATACATTCATGTTCATACATAATCCTCAGCACAGAGGCACCATCAGCCATCTGAAAAAGGGGCTTGTAGCTGCATGTAAGAAAACTCAAAATTTTACAATGACCATATGTGATGACAACAGAAGGTATGCAGATGTTCTTCTACAGAAAATCCTCATAATAAGATGCATATTGTCATATCATTTGTCCTTTGAAACTCCAAAGCTAGAGCTAAATTAGCCTGTTTAAAGATTTGTGATAAAATTCCTTGTAATCAATAACTCCTGAAACGTGACCTCTTCTGAACATGGCGGTTCATAGGTTTATACTAGCCTATCTGCCCTAAGGCATTTATAAGCCTAGCCCAAAGTTATGTGGCTTACGCCACCCCTTATGTTAGAAATAATGTGCCCATTAGTTTGTTGTGTCTCTGTCCAGCAGTGACACAGAGATGATTCCCGGGGTAAACCTACGATCTCCCATCCACCGGTCAACATTTTTCTTGAACAGAGCCAGCGAGGTGCTCTGCCTCACATGGACTGGGATTTTATTCCACAGCATGGGGAGTCTCTGGGTGATAAATCTATCCCTCCAGCACGTCCTATTTATATCCGTGCTAAGGTTTAAGTCACTTGCTCTAGTGGTTCTGGTGGATTTGGATTTTTTGAGGTGGAGCATGTCCATTAATTCCGGGTTGGTCATGGCCTTGTATGTCAGGCACAGGTCACCACTGAGCAGACGGTATGCAACTGAATAGAGTTGGAGTTTCTTCAGTCTGGCAGTATATGACAGGTTTTGGAGTCCCTTTATCCTTTTGGTGAGGAACTTTTGGGGTCTCTCCAATTGCTGCAGGTGTCTGGTGAGATACATCCCGAATGGGGCATTGTACTCGATCATTGGTCTGATAAGTGAAGAGTACAGGGGAACAATGACCTCACTTGATCTGGATGTGAATCCCTTCATGATCAGATGGGCAATGTAGAAGGTCTTTCGAACCACTTTAGCAACGTGAGTGTCAAACGAGAGGTAACTGTCAACCTGGGTACCAAGGTCCCTGATAACCTCTTCTGTGCTTAGTGGGTTGCCATCTATATGGTAGCTTGGGGTTACCTTGTTTTTCCCGAAGGGTATGACTATACACTTTTTTGCGTTTAACTTCAGGCCATGGCTCTGGCACCAGCTATCAGTTTCCGTGAGACCCCTCTGAAGGATGTCTGTGTCCGATGTACTATCCACTATGGCATCCAGTTTGCAGTCATCCGCAAACTTTGTCAGCCATAGTCCTCCTATCTTTGCCTGTACTTCTGAGAAGTAGATGCCGAACAATAGGGGGCCAAGGAATGAGCCCTGTGGGACACCACTTGTAACCGGCTTGGAGTCTGACATGGCTCCATCAACTCTAACCCTGTGGGTTCTGTCCTTTAGCCAGTTTGCAACCCATCTTGTGACATATGGGTTTACATTTAAGCTGGTAAGTTTCTCTATGATACCCAAGTGGGGTATTGTGTCGAAAGCTTTTGCAAGGTCAAGGTAGGCTGTATGGACTGCCTTTCCCTCATCAATGCCCTTGGTAACTGTTTCGAAGAAGTCGACCAAGTTCAAAAGGCAAGATCTGCCCTTGACAAAGCCAAACTGGGCTGGGTCCAAGGTCTGCAAGTCCCCTATGTCCTTGTTTATGAGTTCCATTATGATCCTCTCCATAGCTTTGCAGACCAGGCTTGTTAAGCTTATGGGGCGGTAATTACCAGGGTCCGTAGAGGCACCTCCTTTGTGGAGTGGGACCACAGTTGCCGTACGCCACTCCTTGGGCACATGTCCTGTGGTAAGGCTAAGATTAAACAGCTGCCTTATGTGCGGGTTTAGTTCTTCATTGAGTTCATGTAGCACACAGCCGGGGACACCATCCGGTCCCACTGATGCTGTGTTTTTAGCTTTAGAGAGAGCAGCTTTCACCTGCGCATTTGAGATGTCTGGGAGGCTACACTCTGGTGGAATAGTTCTCTCTCCTTTTGGGGGGGAGAGGGGGGTGAAGTTTGCGCTGAACCTGTCTGCCAGTATGTTGGCAATGTGTATGGGTTCAGTGATTTTTGTATCATTTTGGACTAATTCTGAGCATATCTGGGAGTTTCCACCCAGGTTTCTGACATAGCTGAAGAAGGCCTTATGATTGTCTTTTGAATCTATGGCAATTTTTTTCTCAAAGTTGGCCTTGGATGATTTTTGATTTTATGAGGGATCGTAGGTGCTATTTCAATTAGCTATAAAGAGAAGGTTAGATTGTGCCAGGTTAGTCTTCGAGGTTTCTTTGAGTCCCAGGAGAGGAGACTTTGTGCAGGATGTGGTGGCCCAGGGCAGGGAGGCAGGAAGGGAAGGCTTCTCACTGTACTCCCCTCCCTCCCTCCTAGGGTGGTTAGGCCTCCCTCCTGTTGTTTCCAAGGCCCCCAGCAGGCCAGGTTTAGCTTCAGTTAGTGTCACCCCTAGTTCTTTTCAGAACTGTGCCCAAGAAGCATATGCTTTTGCCCCCCCTGATAAGAGAGAGGTGGAACCTGAGCTAGGGAGGGAGTTTTGAGCAGGCTCGGATGTTTCAGAGTCTCGGCTGAAGACTTGCAGGAGTCCTGAGCATTTTTTTTTAGAGACTCTTTCATTCCCATGAGGGCATTTTAAGTGGGAAGGTCTGGACTTCTCTGATTCTAAAAACTTTAGGGGATTTTTTTTTTAGCCCCAGCATAGGCCTTTGGCTATACCTCCTGTTCTGATGTGTGTGGAAGATGTTTTTGCAGAGGCTTTAATCCCTGATTTTTTGCCTCCTGCCTGTTAAAAACGGATAGGTATTACAGGGTGCCTGAAGCTCATAAGTATCTTTGATGGGGAAGAAGTTTATACTTCTTCCACCCTAGCTATGAGGGCTTTGAATTGCCAGTTCCTCAGGGTGGCTGCCACTGGGTCAGTTCTTCTAGGGCCGCGCCTGGCTGAGGATCAGAACTTATCAGTCTAGGGTCTAGACGTGGTAGGGGCAGAGCTCGGGCTGGGGGGGAGGCTCCTAGGGAGTTCACCTTTCACCTGCACAGTCGGGGTGAGGGCAGGCAGTCCTTTCAGTAAACAGCAGACCCAGCTCTCCTTTTTCAGCTGCCAGAGCCTTTCTCTGGCAGCAGCACCTTGGAGAGGAGGTAAGCTTTTCAAGGAAATTTGGAGCTAATCACCGCCCTTTTGCTTCCACTACTCTTACTGTTCACGAAAGTTTTCTGGCTCTGATAGCTTTCCCTCAGTCTAAAGGAAATACAGATCCCTTATTTGGACGATTGTTCGATTCTGGCTCAGGAAAGGGACGAGCTTCTTCATCTGAGACGAATTATGGATCCCCACGAGGTGGAAATTGTCTCAACTAAAGTTTTTTGAAGTTTTGAATGTTATTTTAAATTACTAGGAAAGGGAAAAAAAGTGTCATGAATAAAGGAAATTTTTTTTTTTTTTTGCAGCAAAGGATTTTTTTTTTTGTTTCTGAGCCTAATTTAAGTGTGGCTACTAGCACTTGCCACTAGCTTTTTTTTTTAAGGCAACTAAAGATATTTTGGAGGCAGCTGCTCTTATAGTTTGCCATGCTCCCTTACCTCTGCTTTGGGATTCTACCCAAGTGTAAGGACTGCAGCAATGTGAGATGAAGAACATAATATTCGGCCGACCGAGGGACAGCGGACTACCCAAGTGTACTGTACTTTTCTTGCTAGTACTGATCAAAGATGCCTTCCCTTTTTGGGATTTTGCTCTATTATGTAATAGCTTTCTCCTCTTATTGTAAAGTTTGTTTATGGCTGGGGTCCACCAGACTGAACGTTTGCCCTTGGTGGAAAGAGTCTTGGTTTTATTTGGGATTGCCTGATCCATGCAGTCCTGAAGGTGTTCATAGAAGGCATTTGTAAGGGCTTCCGCAGATTGGGTTGTGGTTTCCATTGGCTTGGGGGTCTTGAAGGATACCGCACCTGTCTTGAGTAGTGTGAAGTTTGTTTTAGAGAAGTTCTTCACTGTGGTCTTTTTTGTTTGGGGTGGGGGCGGGATGTGGATTTCTAGTGAGATTAGTTTATGATCTGATCTCACCAAAGAGGGATATACTTCAGGTGTGGAGCATTTTGTCCCCATGTTTGTGATGATGAGATCTAGTATATTTTCTCCTCTTGTGGGGACTGTGACTAGTTGTTCCATGGCATTTGAATTTATGAACTCCAGGAACCTTTGGGCTAGAAAGTTGGGGCTTGAGTAATGTTCCCAGTCTATATTCGGGTAGTTGAAATCACCCAATATGATGGTGTTTGGTGATACATTTATACCCTCCAGTGTTTTCAGGAAGGCTGTGTGGGTTTCCTGAGTTTGAGAGGGTGGCCTGTAGCATGCTACAAATTGTAGAGCAGTTTTGCCTATGGTTAATTGCACCTGGATGGTTACGATGCTTCGTGCGTAGCCACCAACCTGGAGGTGTGGGTATCCTTGAGGAATATGGATACACCCCCTCCTTTTGTGGTATGGTCTGGGTTTTTTGGCCGGAACGCATGATATGAGGTAAAACCTGATAGTGCCAGGGTGCTCTCAGGAGCCTTGAACCAGGTTTCAGTCACAGCACAGACATCGATATTCTCCATACTGAGAAGGGCCTTGAGTGCGTGCATTTTGAGATTTAGACTTCTGGCATTGAGCAGCATTACCCTTTTTGTTTTCTAGGGTGGTAGGTTTAGAATTTGAGCCTTGCCTAAAAAGGCACTATGGGGTGGCAAGAGCCTTAGCCAATATCCGGAATCCTAGGGTGACAGGTGCAAGCCGTCCCTTGAAGCAGCGTGGCTTGTCAAGCATGTCATCCCAGCAGACAGACACTGGATCCCCTTTGAATGACACCAGAAATTAAGCCAATTGTTAAAGCTGATCATCTTGTCACTATATTGTGGCATCATTCGTGGTGAAGGAAGGATACTGCTCAGGGTCAGGGTCATACCTGCCTGGGCTACATAATCAGAGAGCTCCTCTATGTCTCTTTTCATGTAGTCCAGGGAGGTACATCTCAGGTCATTCACACCAGCATGGACAATGACTGTGTCATACTTGTACTTGCCGTGGAGTGACCTGAGTGCTTGTGTTATGTGGCGGATTCTAGCGCCCGATAGGCAGCTTACCATGACCTTCTCCTTGTTCAGCCTGGTGAGTGGGACATCAGTGTGTCTGACTATGGAGTCACCTATGACAAGTATGTTTGGTGTTGTATTTGGTCTTAAGGGCAGTGACTGCCTTGCACACTGATTTTGTTTTTTATGTGTTGTGTGTGTGGTGTTTTGAGTTTGCAGTTGCTTGGGTGTCTGCTTTGGAGGCCTTTGCTGTTTAGGTAAATTTTTACTCAGAGCCTCCGAGTAGATTTGTAGATTAACCAGGCAGATTGCACCATCTTTAATTGTTTGTTCAATTATTAAGGTTTCTGTTCAGGTTTGCATTATTTTATCACTGGGTTAGCTGTTCAAATACATTTTAAGCAGAAGCATTTATGAGTGCAGCCATTTAGAAAGATGCATTTTCTTTTTACAGAAAAATACTTGATAAAGACCCCCCCCCCGTTATTTATTAGTATGCATTTTTTTCCATTTACTTTAGTAGCTTTCCTTATTTTTCAGTTATTTTGTTTATTTTTAATGAAAGTGTGTGCACCTTTCTGTAATAGAAAAGAGTAGAACAATATATTTTAATGAAGGACTTTTATGTTTGCAAATGGTGAAGTATGTTTTAAATAACATCTGTTTTTCTAAGCTGACATTAACTTCTAAATTCCTTTTACATCTTTCAGGACAGCTGATTTCTGACAAACTGGATGAAATTTTGAGCCAGTATAGAGCTGATCGTTATACCATCAAGTATGCTAATCAGTTGGCAACCAAGTCTGCTAGTGCTGCTTTCGATGACAGCTATTTGGGTAAGGCAATCTTCAACTTACAAAGTTATTAAAGTTAGAAATGCAGCCATCTGAAGTCACTAGACATTCAAAAATGATTAGATGGCATCATCTTGCTGGTAGAGATTGCTAATAAAATGAAAGACATCATAATGTTTAGAATTCCCAAATTAGAAAGTACGACTCAGTACTGATGATTCCATGTTTGCATGAATAGATCTGGGAACTTTCATGTTTCATCTCTAAAAAGAGCAGACTACTCATGAGAATGGAAATGTTGTAAAAGTATTCTAATGGCAGAATGTAGTATTTACAGACATGAGTGCACTATACAGAGTAGCTTCTGCATGACTGCGCAGCTTGCATTTTGTACCATTTGTAACTGTAGTAAACTCTCGGTTAACCAGCACCCATGGGGATTTGATTGGTAGATGCTGGATAACTGTAGCTTCTGGTTGCTTGAGACTTACTGTTAAAAATAGGCCTAATACTGTACCCCATACTATTTGTTTGTTTTGACTTGTTCTTAGGTTGGTGAGAGAGAGAATGTATTCCTATCTTACTTTTTAAAACTCAAACTCTAAAAACATAAGGTATGTTTCTGTGGGGAAGGAAACAGAAAGTGCAAGACATGAAAATTATACTGCATTTCTTCCATTTTTTTTTCTGGTTGCTTGAGTTCCGGTTAACTGAGAGTTTCCTGTAACATCTTTTATATATATATATATATATATATATATATATATATATATATATATATATATATATATATATATATATATATATATATATATATATATATATATAGTAATATAGTAGTCCTGTTTTGAGCCAGTAGAATATCCATATTGATTTTCATTGAATTTATTTTTCTCTATAATGTTCCATATTAATTTAACATATTTTTTTCTTGGATTTGCTGCTGTGCTGCGATTCCTATCCCCAGCCACCCCCGAAGACGTTGGTAATAGGCATGTTTGTTTTTCAGATATGCAAGTGTTGTGTAGTAGTTGGACAGCAGGTGGAATAAAATGGCAGTGTTCCCCATCCTGAAGTTTTCTTGGAGATGTTGCAGAATCCCCTTTAAGCTTGCAGTCATTCATTTCAGCCTCACGTAATACAGGATGGTGAGTGCCTGTATCTGAGCACTTTTAGGGAACATTGGATTCTCTGTGGAAGTCTTCCTGTATGCAGATGAATGATATGTACTTTACAGGTGTTCCTAGTAACAATGTATGTGCATTACTTGTTTTGCTGTTTAGTCATATCATGTGTACTGATACCAAGAACGGTAAACTTCACACTGATTGCTTATTTCTTTGGATCTGAGGCATGTATGTTTTATTGTTGCTGAGTATCTTATAATGGTTGTCAGACTTTGTACAGAGGAAGGTTGATTCTAGCAAAAAAAAAAAAAATCAGTTACCATTGTGGTTGTCTTTGTCTTCAGGAAGCTTGACTGCCTTTCTGCTTGCTGTAGAGGAGACTGAAAGTTTTTTATATTTTATTTATAATATGGCCTTGTGTGAAGTGTGCATTATATTTAAAGGACAGCTACAGCTTAAATACATAATTTCCTCTCTTTTGAGTGTGTTTCCATCCCTAGTGGATGATCCCCATACTTTCACAAATGAAAAAAAGCATGACTTATCGCCCCCCCCCCACCACCCCTTTCCTGGCATTTCTGTTTTAATCTTCCTTCTCAGTGTACACCACGCTGAGGCTGAATGAAAGCTTATGGTACTTTCATTAGGAATTTGTCAACCTTCCTACTGCATCACAATGCCCATTGCACCTGAAAGTATTCAGTTAAGGAAAACAAACATAACAAGGTTTCTGTAGCTCTTTTTTGTTATTTCACGCACCCATTAAGGTCAAAAATAAATCAGGCTCAAAATTCACAATTCTTTGATTCTCCACCATCATAAAATGCTGCATTTTTTCCATTTTCTGGAGCCATAAACCTGTTCAACCTCTTATAGTGTGAAGATGAATAAACCTGATAACCGCAGACAGTAACTTCAGTAATTAGCTGAGCTTTGCAAACCAAGAAATATAACATTCTAACTCAGGGAAGGAAGACAGAGCTCGACTTATGATTGTTAAGACTCCTAAGATGGCTGTACACTGATCAACAGTGTAACTTCAGCTCTCCCAGTGTGAAAAAAGAAACTGAGAGAGAAGGACTAGTAACTCTGACGGTTTCAGTAAAATTCAGGTACTGGCTACTAAGTACACTGCTCAGATGCCAGTAAAGAAGACACTTGGAGATGCTAAAAGTAAAACCAACTAGAAAAGGTGAAGAGAAAACACTAGCTGGGAAGGATCATGTAGATGTTCAGCAAAAAACAGTACAAGCTCCAGCTTTGGTACAAGAGAAGGCTTCCAGTAATTTGGAGGAAAATAAATCATATGTACCCAGAGCTAATTAAAATAACTGAAAAGCTAATTAAAATAAATGAAACATTGAAACGTGCTTTTGTGGTCTGCATTGTTCTGAATATTGCTCATCTCTGTCTGCATTTAATTTTGATTTGAAGCTCTTCATTTAAGGTTTGATCACTTCTGTTTTGTATCTTATTCTAATATTACACTTGTTTTGTTTTATGTTTTATGTTCTGTTGGAGTTTTAAGAGTTCATGGCTAGGGTCAGTTAAAAACAAGTTCCCAAAGAATTCCTTTTCAAACTGTGAATAGGATCAATTAATTACTGGGGGGAGCTGAGAAACGGCATTGTTTTTTTATTTAGAAATATCTGTATTTAGCTGAAGTGTTTGTGTGGTCTGCATTGCTCTGACTGTCGCTCATCTCTAGCTGCATTTTTCCACCTCCAAACCAGTCCTCTTTGTGTTCTTAAATTCCTCCCAGTCCCATCTCATCAGCTCATTCTACTGAGTATGGAGAGATCATTTGGGAAGGCCCATCCCCTTAGTTTCTGAAACTTAAATTATCTTGTTTCACCCCTTCCCACTTAACCTTAAAATAATAAAAATAATAATAATAAATTGCACTTAAATCATCTGCTTTTAATGTATTTGTGTTTCTTCCTACATTATTACTTTAGTTTGGTTTTGCTGCTTGTTCTTGAAAGTATTCAATTGCATTTATTCTGCTGCATTTATTACTGGTTGTTAGTTGTTGTTGTTGTGTCTTTCGGCTTTTCCCGGTTAAGGGTCGCCACAGCGGAACTCCGGTCCGCTAATGATTGGTAGTTGATTTTTACGTGTCGAGTTACCAGCCCTGACGCACAACCTTCAACGAAGGTACGCCCATTCACGCATGTCTCCACGCAGAAAACGCTCTAGCTGAGAATTGAACCGGACAGCATCTTACTGTGAGGCGACAATGCTACCGCAGCACCACCACCGCAGTATTGATTAACTTGTACCTGTTATTCTAAGCCTTTTAGTTTCAGCACGTGGGCTTCAGGCCAGTTGTTTTACATTAAAAAGGTTTGTGTTCTACACTCTCGTGGCAGGAGAGGTAACTTACATCCTTCTAAGTTGCTTTAATAATCAACTATTTGTTTTAATTGGGCATTTATTAAGGCTGTTTTGTATGTATATAAGTTTGTAGAGGGATGTAGTATTTTATTCTGAAGAAGCCCTATGTATTGAGTGGACAAAACCGCAAAATAAACTGGTTTCCTTTGGGTTCATTGCTTCACCATCCGTATTTTTGTGTTTTTATCCTTCTAAGTTGGGAATTGCTGGTTGAGGCTAAGTGTCTGTTGTTCTAAAAGTGTCTTAGTTCTAGTTTAAGCACTTGGGCTTTAAACCAATTATTTTACATTAAGAATGTTTGTGGTGTACACTCTTCTGGGAGAAGAGGGTTAATTCTGCCCTTCTGAGCTGGGAATTGCTGGTTGAAGGCTTTTTGTGCACTGTTTCTCTCTGAAATTGGTGCACCTTGTTTGCTGTAGCACAGATTAGATTCAGACCTGCTGAATCTAGCTCTGTTTGTATAACTAATCTTGGCCATCGTTTTTAGAGAGGGATCCCATGAACCCTAGTGGCAAGACTGTGCAGTTACAAATTGTCTGATTGAAGGTTGCTTGAACAGGGTTCAGTTTTGAGCTTTTTTATTGGCTAATATGGTTAAATCAGTTTGCTTTTGTTTGCTGCTGTTACATTTAAGTGTGTATCTGTTCTCCTGTGTTAAATCGACCTGAACAGAGTTTAAATATCTTTAGCATAGTCTGGTTATAAGTTTTGCTGTTTCCAGATCTGTTTGTGTGATTCCTGTGTTTCCTGCTATGCCATCTTATGTTGGCCAGGGGCCTGCCTGCACTTACTTGGGAATAAGTGAGCTGGTTAGAACTGGTTTGGCATAGGGTCTTGAGTTAAGAGCTCAGGGACAAGGGCTGATCGGTCAATTCCATTGTTTCTATTTTACTTTCATTTTTGTGGTATTTAAACCCTGCATCTGCACAGGTATGTGCTTGTTTGCCCATCATGGACCACCACTGTGATGTTTTAACCCTCTGCAAGGCATCTCCATTATATTTTTCCCTTACCAGCACTCCTGTGTAAGTGAGGCCCTCGCTTGCAGCTACTATATCGAGTTTCTCCAGATGTACTCGGACCTATAGGTACTCTCCTCAGATAGTACCCATTCTACTATCCCTGACCTGTCTTTCACAGATTCTGACAACCATGGATGGACAATTTCCTATGGTTTTTCTTACTAGTCTGGTTGATATGGGCATCCTGAGACAGTGAAACAGCTGCCTTATGTACACGGACAACCCACTACTACTACCACCTAAGAACACAATATGTGAGAGATACAATTACATTAAGAACCTAGAATCCTTGCTGTCTCAGTCACAAGCCAGTACATCTGGCACTGAGAAGGTTGTCTGCACAAACACTACGAACACCACACATCTAACACCACCCACAACTGTACAACACACTCCTACATATATGGAGGTTCTCAACAAAAATGTACCTAAACAAAAAAGACCTTGGAAGCAAAAACACACATGCACGTCACAACCCACAGCACCAAGCATCAGACATAGGAGATATGCCTGTGTATCAAAGCCTGTAAGGCCCAGCCACAAACCCAACCTACTAGTCGTAGGAGACTCTATCGTGAGGCACACATGGGCCCCTTACTAGGCTAGACAAGGATAAGGTCATGGTAAGTTGCTTGTTAGGTGCTAGAATCTGCCATATCATGAATGCACTCGTGTCTTAACAGGTACTGTTATGACTCTGTCATAGGCCATGTTGGTGTGAATGACTTGAGACATACCTTTCTGGGCTGTATAAAGGGAGACATGATTGAGCTCTTTGAAGGTATGTCCCTAGCCTTAAGCAGCATCCTACCATCACCTAGAATGATGCCTCAATACAAACAGAAAATGATTGACTTTAACAATTGGCTTAGGTTCTGGTGTCATTCCAAGGGGATCCAGTACCTGACAGCCTGGGCGGACATGATTGATAGACCACAATGCTTTGTCAGAGATGGCCTTCATCAGTCTCCCTTTGGGCTTCTGGCAAAGGCTCTTTCCTCCCCCATAGCGCCTTTTTTTAGGCAAAGTCATGAGCATAAACTTACCAACATGAAAAATTCTTCTAAACAAAATTTAAAGATCATGCTGCTAAACGCTGAGTCTTGGCATGAAACTGCACTCATAGCAAGTATTCCTTGCCTGGAGGATGCTGACATTTGTGCAGTCACTGAAACCTGGTTCAAAGCTGCGAAGAGCACCCCAGCCTTACCAGGTTACTCATCCTACTATACTGTCAGACTCCAAATGTAAGGCTACAGAGCCAAAGGAGGTGGAGTTTTTGTATTTATCAAAGACATACACACATTCAGGCTGGTCAAACTGTATGATGCACAGGAGACACTCCAAGTGTAGTTAACTGTTGACAAAACACCTATTCAAATCATAGCTAGCGACAGAGCCCCAACCCTGACTCAGGGTGCCCACTCCACCTATCTGGACTTACTTGAATCCATCAAGATTCAACCCTCTACCCTAATCTTAGATGACTTTAACTACCCAACCATAGAGTGGAAGCCCTATTCTATCCCAAAAAGGAATGCCCAGAGATTCCTCGACTTTGTCAATGCCAATGCATTGGATCAGCTGGTCAACACCTTGCATGAGGTGAAATCCTGGACCTGGTCCTAACCAATATGAGTAATCACTGTAGCGCCACTACAGTGTCATCCTTCTTGGTAAGATCCAACCATAAAGTGATCACTTTTGAAGTCACCCCCCCACCCCACCCCGTCAAGGTGGTGTTTTTTTCTAATAATTGTTTTTTTTTTTTTTTTTTTACGCTTGCTTATGCAGTTTAGAGTTGGAGGGAAGTAACATCTTATCCCATCACTTAAGAGGAGTAAGACCATGAAAAAGTGATATGTGATGGAGTGGCAGACCATCCCGGAACAAATGCTTCCTCACATATTGTAAATATACCTAGGATCAGTTTGCCATTCTTTACATGTCTGTGAAAAAAATAAAGCACTCCGCAAATACACACAGATATACAAGGGGCATGAAAACTTCTCTCAAAAGGCATCTCATCGGGGACACAGGACTATGTACTTTGAGGCAGTACTGCTAAGTGTTGCCCCACTGTTTGACCCTTTCAAATTTAAAAAGACAGTAACACCAGTTGTTAGTGTTGTATGATTTTATGCAGCTGGAACATGCACCTCAAGGACAAGCTGCAGCTTATACAACCAGAGTGGTTACTATTAAAATGTTCTATTATGACCTGGGGCTTGTATTTGGGAATGACTACTATTTGCAGATCAAACACAGTTTCAAAGTATGGCATTTGTTTCACTACATTTTACTGCAAATCCTATATGCAAACACTCTGGGGGGATAGAGATAGGCAGGGATCTTGGAGATATAGTGTATTATGTAACAGAGAAAATAATGTTATCTGTATTTGCACATCACACATCATCTACAGCTAAAACATTTACAGGAACAACAATACATGGTTACTTTGTTAACTGAGTAGGTGGGCTGGAGAAAGGTATACCTTTTTAAGCCATGACTTGGATTAATACAAATACAGCAGTAAAAGAAACAGCTGTGGGAGGTACTTTCCATAACAAGACTGAACAGGAGAATCCTTGCTATAATAATACTAATAATACTACTACTACTAATAATAATAATAATAGAATAGTGCATTCAGTGATTATCAGTCTCCAGGCAAGCATTTCCTAAGCCATCAGACATCTTTTTGTACAGGAGGAGGATCCTGTACCCATCTTTGTCCAGCAGAGTTTTCCAGGGGTATATCAGCCTTGCTTCCTGCTCCTTTTTGCATTCTTCTGAAACCAATATCAAAAGACAGAAGCTATATATAAATTCCCAGCCAAAAATGCCTGCTATAGGAAAAGTAACTGCTGGAGGAGATGCCCAAGTGTACAAAGACCTAGCTCTAGACTCCTGAGACCTATGCAAATATACATATCTTATGGCCATAAGGAAAGCAGATGTAGGAGGGAACCCCCACCCCTAGAGTCGCATGAACTAAAGTCCACTGAAGACACATACCGATGTTCAGGCAATGGTACAAGTTTTAGTGAACAAAGTAGTTTAATCAAAGATCCTTCTTATAACTTATGAGCTCTTTTCTCCTGAGCTTAAATGACAGACAAGGGTTTTCAAATCATAATGATGGATACTTATTGGGGATAACAGTATTGCTAGTTAAAGGTACTTGCAATGAACAGGAAATCATAAGATGTGACATAAGTAAGTGAACTTAAGAGTTTAGTAGTAAGCAAAAATTTTTAAACAAATTGTTACCCTCTTTTTGATATTGGATGAAACAGTGTGAGTGAATTTAAAGTTTGGGCTATGATGAACAGAGGAAAGGTTTGTCATTAAAGCAAGGGAAGTAATGGTGCTTTTGCCTCAACCTCCTCCCACCAATGGAAGTTACATATCCTCATGTCTGTGTGTTAACAGTGTGCAAGAATGCAACAGACTGGTCACTTTTAATTGTATTATGATGGACTGGTTTTGACTCTGTTCTTAAGTGTGCTAATGTATAGTGTATTCTTGTTATACTAATAATAAAGATTCTTTAAAAATAAGTAAAACTGCTTAACCACTCACAGATCCTTGCTTATACTGACCTTCCATGAATTTGAGAATCACACCTGCCCTTGGAGTTCCATGGACAAGTTAAAATGCAAATGATGGGCTGCTATACTGTTAAAGTGTATTGCAGCACTAAATAATGACTCAAATTTTGGAAATTATTTCTAAACTATTAGGCTGTTTAAAAAACAATATTCATGACCCACTCTTTGGTCATATGCACAGTTGTAATTATTACCACTGTTGCAAAAAAAAAAAAAAATTGCGCCCAGATTTGCACCAGTTTTAAGCACAATTTAAACATGATGTTCTTCATCTCACATTGCTGCAGTCCTAACACTTGGGTAGTCCGCTGTCCCAGTCGGCCCGAATACCAAAGTATAAGGCTGACGTCGGTCAAGGCGCATTTGTCTGACATCAGGACGTCAGGGTACAAATGCGCATGACCGTCATATCCTCAGTCTTTTTTGCCGCATGGTCCGATGCAGAAGCAGTATTGCGAGTGCAGGTTGGCGTTCTGAAATTTTCTGAAGTCGGAGTTTCAGACCGAATCAAAGTTGGCTAAGTACCCGTTGGGGAATATTTTGGTTTTCTTGCCTCAGTATTTAACGGATGTCAGAAAAAGTGAATAACTGTATTTCTTGTGGGAAACAGATACCTCATAGAGATTACCATACCTTGTGTATACCTTGCTTAGGGCCTGAGCACGGCGTTGTTGGCTGTCGCTCTTGTGCTAGATTTAACAAACGCACTATTAAGAGAAGATTAGATTGTGCCAGGTTAGTTTTGGGAAGCGTTGTAATTACAACATGCCGTCGGATGCTCCGGCGCCGCTTCATCTAAAAGCGCAAGGACAAAGCAGCGAAGCCTAGGGTGGAAGAACCGTCTGTCCCGGACGTCGGTTCTTTAGAGGCTCGGTGGAGCGGTGGTTCTACCAGAAGTTCCTTTGGATTCTCAGGGAGAGACTTTACTGTTACAGGATGTGTCCTCTCAGGAGGTAGGCCAGGCTGAAGGGGCTTCTCAGGTAGCTGTTATCCCCTCCCTTCCTAAGGTGGTTAGGCCCTCCCTTCTGTTTCCAAGGCTTCTTCTAGAGGCAGGCCAGGGTTAACTTCAGTGGGGGTCTCCCCTAGTTCTTCAGGGTCTCTGCCTAAGAAACATATGCTTAAAATGGCAGAAGATTTGATTACTATGATTAGAGGTTCTATGCCCCTGATAAGAGGCCTAGGGTGGAACCTGAGCTTGAGAGTTTTGAGCAGTGTTCGAAGCTTCTGAGTCTTGACTGAAGACTTGCAGGAGTATCCTCCTTATTCTGATTCTGATGTAGATGACTCTACACCTTGGCTTCTCCTCCTGAGGATTTTTCTTTTCAGAGACTCTTCATTCCATGAGGGAGCATTTTAAATGGGAAGGTCAAGATTTCTCTGATTCCAGGAAAAGGCTTAGGGAATTTTGTTTCTACCCCAGCATAGGCCTTTAGCTATACCTCCTGTTCTGGATGTGGTAGAGGATGTTTTTGCAGAGGCTTCCCTGAACCCGGATTCTTTGCCTCCTGCCCCAGTTAAACCGGATAGGTATTATAGGGTGCCTGAAGCTCATAAGTATCTTTTTAAGAGTCCTAGGGCAGACCCAGAAACTGTTTCTCAGGGCCCTAAAGGTGTTAAGGCTTCTGTTGTTAAAAATCCTGTTCCTTCTGATAAAGAGGCAAGGGCTTTGGATAGATGGGGAAAGAAGGTGTATACTTCTTCCACTTTAGCCATGAGGGCTTTGAATTGCCAGTTTCACATGTTGAAATACCAAAATTATCTCCTTTCACAATTGAAGTCTAAGGTAGATGCTCTGGCGGAAGGTATTGAGTGTAAAGAGTTGCAGGATTTAGTTCATGTTTCTGAACAGGTGGGTAAGCATTCCTTGCAATGTGGTTTTGATGCTGTACAGGCCTCTTGAGGGTGGCAGCCACTGGTTCTGTTCTTCGCAGGCACGCCTGGCTGAGGGATCAGAATTTAGCTGAACATGTAAAGACAAGGATTTTAGATGCTCCTTTACAATCTGATGTGTTATTTGGCGCCTGTGGAAGCAGTTTTAAAGAAAATGGAGGACAAGGCTAAGTCTATGCAGACTGTTAAAGATTTTTGCAGGTTCAGCCTCCAAAGTTTAGTAGAAATTGGCCTACTAAGGGGTGGACTTATCCTTCTTATGATTCTCAGTCTAGGGGTAGTTCTAGGCGTGGTAGGGGCACAGCTCAAGGTTCTTTTAGGCCTAGAACAGGCAGTTCGCCTGCCCAGTCTTCTGGTGAGGGCAGGGGTCAGTCCTTTCGTAAGCAGACCCAATGACTTGCCTTTTCAGCTGCCAGAGCCCTCTGCCTGGCAGCACCTTTGGGAGGAAGGCTGGCACTTTTCAAAGAAAATTGGAGTGTTATTACCCAAGACAGATGGGTATTGGATATCGTTCACCACGGTTACAGGTTTTATTTCCATACCTTGCCTCCTTTCAAAGGCATGCCAGACATTCCTCCTATACAAAGAAAAGAGGCTCACAAGCAAATTTCTCTGTTACTCCAGATAGGGGCCATTCAGCCGGTTCCTGTGCCAGAAAGGGGCCTAGGATTTTATTCTCGCCTGTTCCTAGTACCAAAAAAGGGGAACACGTGGAGACCAATTTTGGATTTGTCTATCCTCAACACTTATCTGGACATTCCCAAGTTCAAAATGTTGACGTTACAACAGCTTTTACCTCTGCTGGGCAAAGATCACTGGATGGTAACTTTAGATCTCAAGGAGGCTTACCTTCATGTCCGAGCTGGAAATTCCCATTATCAGTTCTCTGCATTGCCCTTTGGCTTATCTACTGCGCCCAGAGTATTCACAAAAGTTCTGGCTCCAGTTGTAGCTTTCTTCAGGCTAAAAGGAATACAAATCTATCCTTACTTGGATGACTGTCTGATTCTGGCTCAAGAAAAGGACGAGCTTCTTCAGCATCTGGAATATGTGATAGCAGTGCTAAGATGCCTGGGGTATTCTGTGAACGAAATAAAGTCCAGTCTAGTACCCTCTCAAGACATGTGCTTTCTGGGTGTGAGACTGAATACAGCAGCCCAGATGGCCTTTTTAACCCCGGACAAACAAAAGAATCTTTCCCTTTACTTCCATCAACTATCTCTTCAGTCCGGGCTGACTGCAAGGACAGTCCTTCAAGCCTTAGGGTTCATGGCATCTTGTATTCTGGTGCTTCCCAATGCCAAACTGCATATGAGGAAGCTGCAATGGTATCTAAAAATGTATGGACACAGCACTGCCAGGATTTGGATACTGTCATTCCAATAATACCTTGCATTCAAAAGGAATTTTGTGGTGGGCTCAGGAATGTCACCTAAACAAGGCACTCTCTGTGACCCGGCCAGAGGCGAGTCAGATTCTAACGACAGATGCCTCAGACATAGCTTGGGAGCTCATCTGAATGGAAAGTGGATACAAGACAAGTGGCCTGCCAGACTACAGCATCTACATATCAACATGAAGGAGATGTTAGCAGTCCAGTTTGCATTAATGGCTTTCAAGGAGTTACTTCTTCCAGGGCAGGTGTTGATTCTAACAGACAACACAACTGTCATGTGGTACATCAACAAGCAAGGGGGAACACATTCTTATCCTCTATGCAGGCAAGCAATGATTTTGTGGGAGACTGCGCTCAGCTTGCAGCTAAATCTTCAGGCAAGGTTTCTGCCAGGAGCACAGAACTCCTTAGCAGATGTGTTAAGCAGGCAAATTATGGATCCCCACGAGTGGAAACTGGATCTTCATGTATTTCGAAAATTGACAGTGTCATGGGGAACTCCAGACATAGATCTGTTCGCTTCTCCACTAAACCACCAGCTGCCAAAGTTTTGCACAAAAGGTTTCATCACACAGCTTGGAAAGTGGATGCTCTTTCGTTCAGTTGGAAAAATCTTCATGTGTATGCCTTTCCACCTCTGCCTCTCCTCCCAAAGGTACTCCTAAAGGTCAGACAAGACAAGCCAAGGATGATTTTGATAGCTCCAGATTGGCCTCGGCAACACTGGTACCCATTACTGAGGAATCTGGTAAGGAAGCCTCCATGACCTTTACCTTTAATTCCACACCTTTTGTCTCAGAGGGACGGTCATCTACTCAATGTCAAGCTTCACTCTCTTCATCTAACAGCCTGGCATATTCTGTTTTGAACCACAGCAGGTCTCAACTTCCTCAACAAGTTTTGAATGTGATTATGGAAGCCAGAAGACCTAGTACACGTAAAGTGTATACAGAAAAATGGAAGAGATTTTTATTTTGGAGTGCAGCAAAGGATTTGGATGTTTCTGAGCCTAATTTGAGTGTGGCTCTTCAATATCTTACCGAGTTATTGGACAAAGGTTTGTCTTTCTCTTCCATTAAGATTCATGCTGCAGCAATTTCAGCTCACTATGATTGTGACCCACCATTGTTTTCTCATCCTTTGTTCAAGCAATTTCTTAGAGGGGCAAAGAATATAAGACCCCCACATAGAGCTCCTACTCCTGCTTGGGACCTCAATTTTGTGTTGGAGAAACTTACTCTACAACCTTTTGAGCCTGCGGCTACTGCTGAATTGAAATACTTGTCATGGAAGACTGCTTTTTTGTTGGCCATTACTTCTGCAAGAAGGGTTTCTGAATTGCAGGCCCTTATGGCGGTTGAGCCTTTTTTTGATTTTTCATAAGGATAGGGTATCATTACGTACTAATCCTTCATTTATGCCTAAGGTGGTTTCTAGTGTGGCTTTAAACCAAACTATTCATTTGCCTACTTTTTATGCAGATCCCCAAAATAGGGGGGAAAAGATTTTGCACACTTTAGATGTACACCGGCAGATGCGTTATTATTTAAGCAGGACTAGGGATTTTAGGCAGTCTCAGCAGTTGTTTGTTTCTTTTGCTTTGAGTTCTCAGGGCAAGCCTGTGTCAAAACAAACTATATCTAAGTGGATTGGGTTTTGCATTGCATTCTGTTACTCCCATCATGGCAAGGAGATTCCAGCTGGGATTAGGCCTCATTCCACTAGGGCTACTGCCACTTCAACAGCATTTCTAAGGGGGGTGGCAACTAAGGATATTTTGGAGGCAGCTACTTGGAGTTCAGTGCATACTTTCTCCAAGCATTACCACCTTCCTCTCTATTCTAAATCCAGGGCTGGTTTTGCCACTGCTGTGTTGCAGGGCATTTTGGCAGCTCCTGCTTCATTATAGTTTAAGCCATCCTCCTTTACCTCTGCTTTGGGATTCTACCCAAGTGTTAGGACTGCAGCAATGTGAGATGAAGAACATAGTACAGTTTTGTACCTACCATAAATGTAGATGTTCGAAGATCCACATTGCTGCAGTCCAATTTACCCTCCCTCCTTCCCCTCTGTGTTTAGGGGTGGTTGTGTGGGTGGGGTTCTATTTTTGTAAAATTGTATATATTGTACATATATTAGGTACAGGAGTGTTTGGTGTTTTTTGGTTTTGGCCTTATCTTTTTAGGGTCTTCTGACATCTGGGGCAAGAAAAGACTGAGGATATGACGTCGGTCATGCGCATTTGTACCCTGACGTCCTGATGTCAGACAAATGCGCCTTGACCGACGTCAGCCTTATACTTTGGTATTCGGGCCGACTGGGACAGCGGACTACCCAAGTGTTAGGACTGCAGCAATGTGGATCTTCGAACATCTACATTTATGGTAGGTACAAAACTGTACTTTTTTTCCCTTCAGAAACTGGATTTTATATCTATTAGATTTTTTACCATAGATTTTTTTTTCTTTTCATATATATCATCTGCTTTTAATCTGATGATCTGTAAAATGTGCTTAAAAAGTACAATGATAACCACTTCTCTTTTACTAGGCCTCAGCTGTCTTCTGTTTATAAGTGTAGCCTTTTCTGGTAACGAGTAAAAAAAAAAAAAAACATCCTTAAGGGACCACTGCAGCAGAAACTGAAACAAATATATTTATATTTTGCCTTACCATGAATTTGCACACAATTTAAAACTGTCATCACTGCAATAACTACTTATTACTAATTTTATTTTTTCCTATCCTTGAATACCCACTTGGTAGCATACACTTTGACGTGATCTTGTTTTCTTGAAAAGCTACTTATTGCCCATGATGCATTGTGATGAGGCAGTTGATGAGATTGTAATGCCCTCCTCCGTGTTGTCAGTTCAGAGTTTCATTCACTTAGAACAAAAGTGCTGAAAAATACTGCAAAATTTGAAAAACATCAGTAAAAAGATCAGTGACTTTTTTTGCAGTGACTCTGACATATGCGATTCCTACAAATGTGCTAAACCACCTATGAAAAGTTCTTAAAAAGGGATAAAGAAATAACTGAGAACTTAGCCTTTTTAAAAATCGAATATATTTTAACACCTTCACTAAATCATTACTTAAGACATAAGCAAACATGCATGTACATAAAAGAAAGCAAACCATATTATCATATTCGCAGTTGCAAACATTATACACCACATATATATTTTTTGTATAACCATCATCAATCCGACATTACATAAATTGATCGATTCCTGCCTCCTCTTAAACCTCACTTCTCCAAAACATTATTCTGCATGTATTGTTTGCATAATTTCCATTTTTAACATGCAAATTGCTTCTAACCCTTTTCTAAATATCCCATTTCCAATTCATTTATACTTTACAGTTGGCTTAGACTTCAATTTCATTTTCTAATAATTGCTTTTTTGGTAGCCACTAGAATTGAACTTAACAAGGCCTAGGCAAATGAGATCCTACATCTTATTTCAAAAAATAATCTCCTTAATTACAGCCATTTGCTCAGCTAATATTTCTAACAGAGTACACTGTAGGGAATTAAGTCTGCCATCTCATTACACTCCCAAAACATATATCCCAGTTAACTTTTTATCCCTCATCACAGATGTCCTTCAAGAATGCAACTGCAGTCATAACATATGGGTTGTCCTGCTTCTGTCAGCCCAAGATCGGCCGAATTCCAAAGTCTGGGTCCGGCGTCGGCTGGTGTCACCTCCTCTCCGACGTCACAACGGCTGGAGTATAAAGGCATCGGCCGACGCCATCTTCTTCAGTCTTTCTTGCCACGCGGTGCCCAAAGCAGAAGCAGTTCGCAAGTGCCGGTCGGTCAGCTCCTGTATTTTCAGTACCGAAGTCATCTAAAAGCTAAGTACCCCGTTGGGGAACATTTATTCTTGCCTCAGCCGATGTCAGAACAAATTGAGAAAGTTAATAATTGTTTGTCTTGTGGTAAACAAATACCTCATAAGGACTTCCATTCTCTCTGCCTTCCTTGCCTGGGCCCAGACCACGACGTCTCGGCCTGTGCTGCCTGTGCTTGCTTTAATAAGCACACACTCAGGCGCCGGGCAGAATTCGCCGAGGACTTTTTCAGTGAATCTTTTGCGTATATCATGCCGTCGGATCAGCCGACAACCCAATCTGCTAAAAAACGCAAGGACTGGGACCGACATCCTCGGCCCGCGTCCACTACCGATGCTACTCCCAAACCCTCTGCTAGTGCTCCGGTCCCTTCGGAAGTGGTAAATCAACCGCTCCAGGCCGACGACACAGCGTTAACACGACCTTCGGTCTCGGACATCTCCCCGGTGCCGGTTGTTGATTTTCCTCCGGAAACCGAAGTACTGGATCTACCCGACACCATTGCTGTGGACAAGGTTACGCCTGCACGTGGGGCTGTTAGGCCTCCTGTATCCATGTCCATCAAGGCCTTTGCATGTGCTAAGGCCGCCAGTCAGGCCAAGGCCCATTCTAAACCTACTGCCCAGGCCCCTTCTTCTGATAAGCAGATCATGTCTCTGGCTGCTGATCTTATTTCCCTTATCAGGGGGTCTCAGCCTCATCCGGACAGGGGTTCTCAGCCACCTGCAGAAAAAAACGCCTAGAACTGAGCAGGTGGACGACCTCTCTTTGGATGAAGCCTCTGGGGATTCTGAGCATTCTGATACCCAAGAAGAATCCTTCCAGGCCTACGAGGACTCTGATGCTGAGGAATCAATTCCCTCTGCCTCCCCTCCAGAGGATTTATCATTTGGTGAAGTCCTGCATTCCATGAGGGAACATTTTCAATGGCAGGGTCAGGAATTCTCTGACTCCAGGAAAAGGCTTCGTACCTTCCTCAAGCTTCCCCAGCACAGACCTTTGGCTATTCCACCTGTTATGGATGTTTTGGATGATGTTTTCTCTGACTCCAGTGCTAACCCTGATTCTCTTCCTCCTGCTCCTGTCAAGCTGGACAGATATTATAGGGTCCCTGACACTCACAAGCACCTTTTTAAGGCCCACTCTGTGGATCTAGAAACTATTTTGCAGGGCCTCAAGGGAGTGGCTACCTCCTCTGCCAAAAACCCACTCCCAGTGGACAGAGAAGCAAGGTCCCTGGAGGGATGGGGTAAAAAAGTATATACCTCTACTACCCTAGCCATGAGGTCACTTAACTGCCTTTTTCACATGTTTCAGTACCAAGATTTTCTCCTGGATGATTTACAGAAAAAGTTAGCCTCTCCTGAGCCTATTGATAAAAAGGCATTGCAGGATCATATACATAACACTCAGCAGGTTAATAACCATTTTCTTCAGTGTGGTTATGATGCACTGGAAGCTTCATGTAGGGCAGCTATGACTGGGGCTGTGATATGTAGACATGCTTGGTTAAAGGATCAGTCTTTGCCTGACCATGTTAAAGTAAAGTTATTGGATGCACCTTTGGAAAAACAGAAGCTTTTTGGTGCTAATGCACAAGATGTATTGAAATCCATAGAGGAAAAAGCAAAGTCAGTACAGACAGTCAAGGATTTCCTTCAGGTTCAGCCACCCAGATTCAGCAGAAACTGGCCCTCAAAGAATTGATCCTTCCCCGGCTCTGACAAGTTTCAAAGGGGAAAAAGCAGACGTGCCCGAGGTAGAGGGCAATACCGAGGATCTTACAGGGGCCGCCAATGGCAACCTCCAAATCAAAGAAGTGGCGCAGACAGTTCAGCTGCACCACAAGGACAATCACAATGACTTGACTTTCACTCCGCCTACAGAGGTTCAAAGAGAAGCACCTTTGGGTGGAAAATTATCCTTATTCTCACAAAACTGGCATATCTTAACCAAGGACAACTGGATTCTGGATTTGATAGACAAAGGTTACAGATTCCACTTCCACACATTACCAATAAGACAAGGCATGCCAAACCTGCCACATCATCAAAGGGCAGAGGCTCTCTCTCAAGTTTCCAAGCTGTTAAGTATAAAAGCAATAGAAAGGGTTCCTCCTCAGGAGCAAGGCCAGGGATTTTATTCAAGACTGCTCCTTGTTCCAAGAAAAGAAAACAAATGGAGACCCATACTGGACTTGTCATCTCTAAACACTTTTCTCATAGTGCCAAAGTTCAAAATGCTAACGTTGCAGCAACTCCTTCCCATGTTGGGCAAGGGGTCATGGCTGGTCAATCTGGACCTCAAGGAGGCATACCTGCATGTCCCAATCAGACAAAGCTGCAGAAGATACCTCAGATTTCTTGCAGGGACAGAGCATTATCAATTCTCAGCATTGCCGTTTGGCTTATCTACTGCGCCCAGAGTGTTCACAAAATGCCTGGCATCAGTAGTGGCACACTGCAGACTGCAGGGGATTCAAATATACCCCTACTTGGACGACTGCCTCATACAAGCAGACAACAAACAAACCTTAAAAGAAAATTTGGACTATGTCATGCATCTACTGCAAGCCTTGGGATACACAGTCAACATTCAGAAGTCAAAACTACTGCCATCCCAACAGATTATCTTCTTAGGAGCCAAACTGCCATCCCAACAGATTATCTTCTTAGGAGCCAAACTGGACACAGAAAACCAAATGGCCTACCTCACAGAGGAAAAACAGCAGCATTTACCAGAGTACTTCAAAGGCCTAGCAAAACTCTCCCAGCTGACTGCAAGGAAAATCCTGCAGGCCCTGGGGATCATGGCATCTTGCATCCTTCTGATACCTTTGGCAAGACTTCATATGAGAAAGCTGCAATGGTATTTAAAAAACTTATGGTCTCAACACAGCCAAAGCCTAGAGGACATAATCCCACTTATTCCATGTCTGCAAAAAGAATTTTTATGGTGGGCTCAAGCCAGTCAGCTAAACAAAGGCATGCCTTTCAACAGACCTCAAGCAGGCCAAATGATTACAACAGACGCCTCAGACCATGGATGGGGGGCGCACATTGAGGGCCGATGCATTCAAGGGCAATGGACGCCAAAGGAAAGACATCTGCACATAAACCAAAAGGAAATGTTGGCAGTGATACATGCAATCGAGACTTTCGAAAAATCACTACAACAAGGGCATTTGCTAATAAGGACAGACAACACCACTGTCATGTGGTACATAAACAAGCAGGGAGGCACTCATTCGTATCCCCTCTGCAGACTAACAATGCTTCTCTGGGAAAAATCCCTGAGCCTGAAGATACATTTACAATCCCAGTTTGTACCAGGCAAGGACAATGTACTGGCGGACAACTTGAGCAGACATTTCATGGATCCACACGAATGGATGCTGCACCCTCACATTTTCTCTCAATTGACAAAGACATGGGGAAGACCGGATGTAGATCTTTTTGCTTCCCACTTAAATCATCACCTGGAAAAGTTCTGCACAAGGACTCACCATCCTCTAGCCTGGAAAACGGATGCTCTCTCCTTCAACTGGAATTCTCTAAAAATTTATGCATTTCCTCCTCTGCCTCTGCTGACCAAGGTGATACTGAAGATCAAAGCAGAAGAACCAACAGGCATCTTGATAGCTCCAGACTGGCCAAGGCAACACTGGTACCCATTGCTATTGACCATAACTCGGACCAAACCATGGCCTCTGACCCTATGGCCCCTGCTCCTAACACAACACAATTACAAGACTGTACATCAAGACCTGAAAATATTACATCTGACAGCCTGGAGGCTAACATGACTTCTCCACCTATCTCTCTTTCAAAATCAGTTCAAGAAATCTTGCTGGAAGCACGCAGACCTTCCACCAGAAAAACCTATTCAGCCAAATGGAAGAGATTCAGCATCTGGAATACCAACAGGGGTCAGGACACAGCATTACCGAGTATACATCAGATTTTAGAATACTTGGCAGAACTATTTCATACTGGACTCTCATACTCTTCAATAAAGATTCATGCCTCAGCAATCTCAGCAAAATACAACTGTGACCCTCCAGTGTTTTCTCATCCTCTGCTAAGACAGTTTCTAAGAGGAATAAAGAATATCAAACCTCCCAGAAAACAGCCAGTACCTGCATGGGACCTCAATTATATGTTGGAAAAATTAACTCTTCCTCCATTTGAGCCAGCAGCAACTTCAGAAGTGCAATTTCTTTCATGGAAGACGGCCTTCTTATTGGCAGTCACATCTGCAAGAAGAGTTTCGGAGATAACAGGCACTCATGGCAGTGCCTCCCTTCCTCATTTTTCATCAAGACCGAGTTTCTCTAAGAACCAATCCTACATTCATGCCAAAAGTTATTTCCAGGGTGTCTCTAAATCAAGCTATTCACCTGCCTACATTCTTCCCCAATCCTCAAAATAAGGGGGAAAAACTACTGCATACTTTGGACATACACAGGCAACTACTTTACTACTTGGACAGAACTAAGGCCACCAGAAAGTCTGACCAACTGTTTGTAGCCTATGCTGCTGGAGTGCAAGGAAAAGCAATCTCCAAACAAACAATTTCAAAATGGATTGGACATTGCATCAGATTCTGCTATTCTTTCCATGGAAAAGGTGTGCCAGCCAATATTAGGCCACATTCCACCAGAGCTATAGCCACTTCCACAGCTTTCCTAAGAGGAGTGGCAACAAAGGACATTTTAGAGGCTGCTACATGGAGCTCCATGCATACATTTACCAAGCACTACAACCTGCCCTTATACTCAAGATCCCGAGCAGGCTTTGCTTCGGCAGTCTTGCAGGGGATTTTAGCTACACCATCCTTATCATAGTTCCATCCACGCTTGGCTATGGTATTCAACCCATATGTTATGACTGCAGTTGCATTCTTGAAGGACATAGTACAGTTTTGTACCTACCATAAATGTAGATGTCCGATAGATATGCAACTGCAGTCAGATTTTCCCACCCTCCTACCCCTCTGTATCCTTCTTTTTGGGTCCCTACCCCTTTTCCCATTAGCTGGGGGTATTTCCTATGGTGTATCTGTTTATTACTGTTGTGCATGTTTGGGATTATTTTTATCCATTTACCAAATTTAGCCTTCCTAGGAGGGCACCTGGCATCTGGGGCAAGAAACACTGAAGAAGATGGCGTTGGCCGATACCTTTGTACTCTAGCCGTTGTGACGTCTGAGAGGAGGCGACACCAGCCTTTGGAATTCGGCCGACCGAGGGCTGCCGGAGGCAGAACAACCCATATGTTATGACTGCAGTTGCAGATCTATCTGACATCTACATTTATGGTAGGTACAAAACTGTACTTTCTAACATTTGCCATCTATTTGAGGAAAAGAGTCTGTTTCAGGTATAAAATTACCTATGCAAATATATCCAAGCAAAACGTCTATATTTGGGAGCCATACACATGTTGTACCATTGCTTCCTTGTGAATTGATTATCCACTCTCTCTTCCCAATCTTTTCTAACCTCCTCTGAGTGATTCCTACAGATGTTAATCGTGTTACCCTGCTGCACTCATCACACTAGGGTTATCCTGTCGTCAGGCGGTCCTGCAGTTGGCCTGAATTCCGAAGTCTTGGTCCGGCGTCGGTTGCTGTCGCTTCTTCCCTGACGTCAGTGTGCCAGGGGTATATAAGAGGCATCCAATGCCATTTTCTTCAGTCTTTCTTGCCGCGCAGTGCCCGAAGCAGAAGCAGTTCGCAAGTGCCAGTCGGCTGACACCTGAGATTTTCAAATCGAATTTCAGTCCGAAGTCTTCAAAGCTAAGTACCCTGTTGGGGAATCTTTTCTTGCCTCAGTCCGATGTCAGAAAAAGTTAACAATTGCATTTCTTGTGGGAAGCAAATACCTCATAAGGACTTTCATTCTTATTGTATACCTTACCTAGGCCCAGACCACGACGTCACTGGTTGTCGGTTTTGTGCTAGGTTCAATAAGCAAACTATAAAGCGACGCTTTGATTTCGCACGACACTACTTCGGTAGAAAATTTAATTACATTATGCCATCGGAGCAACTGACTACCGGCGTGCATAAAAAACGCAAAGATAAAGACAGGCAGCCTAGATCCAAGCCAGACTCCGTGGCCTCGGCTGTGCCAGTCGCCGGTTCTCCGGTTTTCAGTGAGGCGCCTATGCAGCCCCTGGCTACCGCAGAATTGGAACCCCAGACCGCTTCAGATTCTCTAGCAGAGAGTTCTAGGCTGACACAGCCATTTTCTTTCGGCCCTACCGACGACATTGCAGAAGGAGAAGCTGGTGCTTTAGAAACACCTTCAGTTTCAGAATGTGTCTTCAGACCGACTACTCTCACCATAAAATCTTATGCTAAGCTTAAGACTCCTGTAAAACCAAAAAAGACTGCACTTCAGTCTCCAGTTCAAGGCCCCATGCCTAAAAAACAGATGCTTAATATGGCTGAAGATTTGATTTCTTTAATCAGGGGTTCCCAACCCCCCCCCCCCCGACAAAAGGCCTAGATAAGAGGAGGATTATGCCTCCTCTGATCAAGTGTCTATTTCCTCAGACTCCTCTGAGGAATAGGATTACTCCTTTCCCCCTTATGAAGATTCTGATGCTGAGGATTCCATTCCCACAGCTGCTCCCCCTGAAGACTATTCCTTTGGGGAAACCTTACATACCATAAGGGAACATTTCCACTGGGAAGGTCAAGACTACTCCAACTCAAAGAAAAGGCTCCGAGAGTTTCTTTTACTCCCCCAGCACAGACCACTTGCTATCCCCCCAGTTTTAGACATTGTGTGATGATGTTTACTTAGAATCTAGTCTAAATCCAGATTCTCTGCCTCCTGCTCCAGCCAAACCACATAGATACTATAGAGTGCCTGACTCACACAAATTCATTTACAAAAGCCCTGTTGCTGATCCAGAGACAATCTCCCAGGGTCCTAAAGGGGCTAAGGCTTCTATGGCTAAAAATCCTGTACCCTCTGAAAGGGACTCCAGAGCACTAGATAGGTGGGGGAAGAAGGTTTACACCTCAGCTACTCTAGCTATGAGAGCACTAAATTGTCAATTTCACATGCTTAAATACCAGCAATTCCTAATGTCTCAAATAAAACAAAAGATGAGCATGCACCCTCAACAGTCTGAATTCAAGGAAATGCAGGATCTGTTGCATGCAGCTGAACAGGTGGGCAAACATACTTTACAATGTGGATTTGATTCCTTGGAAGCTTCCTGTAGAGCAGCTGTTACTGGGTCTGTTATATGTAGGCATGCTTGGTTAAAGGAACAAACTCTGCCTTATCATGTTAAAGCAAAGTTACTAGATACACCCTTACGGCAGGATGTCTTATTTGGGGTTAAAGCAGAAGAGGTTTTAAAGAAAATGGAGGATAAGGCAAAATCTATGCAGACGGTCAAAGATTTCTTACAGGTACAGCCCCCACGCTTCAGCAGAAATTGGCCAACAAAAAATTGGTCCTTTCCAGCTTCTGACAGATGGGTAAATACAGGTGCCCAAGGGGCAGAAGACGAGCACAAATCCCTTACAAACCTCGCCAATGGGGCACTGCAACACAGAAGGGAGGAGAAGACCGGTCCCAAACTACTAGAAGGCAAACACAATGACTTAAACCTCAAACTGCCAAGCAAAACTCTCTTGGCAGCTCCCTTGGGAGGAAAATTAGCACTTTTTGCAGACAACTGGCGCATCGTCACAAAGGACAAATGGGTCCTAGACATTATCTAATAAGGATACAGATTCCATTTCTACACCTTGCCAAGGATAAAAGAAATGCCAAACCTGCAACAAATTCAATGGGCAGAGACACTAAAACAAATTGCAGCCCTCATGGACATGACAGCCATTCAACTGGTACCTACACAGGAGCAAGGCTAAGGATTTTACTCAAGGCTCTTTCTAGTCCCCAGAAAGGACAATGCATGGAGACCCATTCTGGACCTTTCAATTCTAAACACCTTCTTGCAAGTACCCAAATTCAAGATGCTAACACTACAGCAGCTTCTTCTCATGTTGGGCAAAAAAGCTTGGCTAGTAACGTTGGACCTCAAGGAGGCATACCTGCATGTCCCTATAAGACAAAATTGCAGAAGATACCTCTGTTTCATTGCAGGTTCAACCCATTACCAATTCTCTGCACTGCCCTTTGGCTTATCTACTGCACCCAGGGTCTTCACAAAATGCCTGGCACCAGTAATTGCATACTGCAGACAAAGAGGAATTCAAATATACCCATACCTGGACGACTGCCTCATCCAAGCAGAAAGCAAGGACATTCTCTTACAACATCTGGCTTTTGTAAAACACCTTCTAAGTTGCCTAGGGTACACAGTAAATGAAAAGAAATCAAAACTAGTGCCCTCACAAAATATGACATTCCTGGGTGCCAGCTTGAATACAACGGCCCAGATGGCTTATCTGACGCCAGATAAACAACTACAACTAACTCAATACCTCAAAACAGTGGCAACAAAGACCCAACTCCCTGCAAGAAAAATTCTGCAGGCCTTGGGCTTCATGGCATCTTGCATACAACTAATACCATTTGCAAAACTGCATATGAGGAAATTACAATGGTACCTAAAAAGCGTATGGACTCAACACAGCCACAGCTTAGAAACAATGATACCTCTCATTCCCTGCCTTCAACAGGAGTTTCTATGGTGGTTACAGGCATGTCACCTCAACAAGGGTCAGCCTTTCACCTTACCCCCAGCCAGGCAAACTATGACAACAGATGCATCAGACTATGTCTGGGGGGCACACATGGCAGGACGGTGCGTTCAAGGTATATGAACTGCAGATCAAAGGAATCTGCACATCAATCAAAAAGAAATGCTAGCTGTACAGAATGCCCTGACAGCCTTCAAGGACCTCTTACATCCAGGACAGCTTATAATAAGGACAGACAACACCACAGTAATGTGGTACATAAACAAACAAGGGGGTACACACTCCTACCCTGTATGCAGGCAAGCAATGACCTTGTGGAACACAGCACTGGTTTACCAAGTTCAATTACAAGCTCAATTCCTGCCAGGAAAAAAGAACACATTGGCAGATGACCTAAGCAGAAACATCATGGATCCCCACGAGCGGAAACTGGATCCACAAGTATTTGCAATGATAACTCAAAAATGGGGGCACCCAGACATAGACCTGTTTGCCAGCCCCCAAAACTATCCGCTAACAAAATTTTGCACAAGGACATTTCACCATCAAGCTTGGAAAGTGGACGCACTCTCATTCAGTTGGAAAATGCTGACAGTATATGCCTTTCCTCCATTGTCCCTTCTCACAAAGGTGCTGCTGAAAGTCAGGATGGAGAGACCCTGAATGATGCTCATTGCCCCAGACTGGCCATGCCAGCACTGGTACCCACTATTAAGGAATATGGCCCATGGCCCACCATGGATTTTGCCACAAATTACTCATCTGCTCACACAGCAAGACAGTCAGATTCTACACAGCCAGCTCAAAACCTTAAATTTGGCTGCATGGCAAATCACCTAAGCAACCAGCCAGCTCATCTTTCACAAGCTGTTATGGATGTTATTCTGGAGGCCAGGAGGCCCAGCACCAGGAAAGCCTACTCAGATAAATGGAAAAGGTTTTGTGCCTGGAACCAAGCTAAAGGCCAAAGTACCCTTCAGCCGGACATACCTCAGATTCTACAATATTTAACTGAGATGTTACACAAAGGGCTTTCTTTTTCATCTATTAAAATCCACGCCTCAGCTATTTCAGCTCACTACAAAATGGATCCTCCCTTATTTTCACATCCACTTCTAAGGCAGTTTCTCAGAGGGGCCAAAAACATTAGGCCTCCCAGGAGAGCAACAACACCAACTTGGGACCTCAATTTTGTTTTGGAAAAACTTACGCTACCTCCTTTTGAGCCAGCTTTCTCAGCTGACTTACAGTTTATATCATGGAAGACTGCCCTGCTGCTAGCAATTACTTCAGCCAGAAGAGTCTCAGAGCTTCAGGCACTGATGGCAGTAGAGCCTTTCCTCATTTTTCATCAAGACAGAGTTTCTCTACCAACTAACCCCTCCTTTATGCCTAAGGTGGTATCCATCAAACCATCCATTTACCCACCTTCTTTCCAAATACACAGAACAAAGGAGAAAGACTCCTGCATTCCTTGGACATTCACAGGCAGCTACTTTACTACTTGGATAAAACTAAGGTTTTCAGAAAATCTGACCAGCTTTTTGTATCCTATGCTACAGCATCACAAGGAAAGGCTATCTCAAAACAGACCATTTCCAAATGGATAGGACATTGCATACTTTTTTGCTACACCCATCATGGAAAACCAGTTCCTGCTAGCATAAGGCCCCACTCTACCAGGGCAACAGCTACATCTACAGCCTTCCTCAGGGGGGTGCCAACCAAGGATATTCTGGAAGCTGCAACTTGGAGTTCAGTACACACCTTCACCAAACACTATCACTTACCACTTTACTCTAAGACTAGAGCTGGCTTCGCCACTGCAGTTTTGCAGGGCCTTCTAGCCTCCTCTAACCCTGTTTGACTCCACCTCCCATCCTTAGCTTTGGGATTCTACCCAAGTGTGATGACTGCAGCAGGGTAATACGATGAACATAGTACAGTTTTCTACCTACCATAAATGTAGATGTTCGAGTGTATACCCTGCTGCAGTCCAGGTTACCCTCCCTCCATCCCCTCTGACCTAACTAAAACCTTTCAATACCTTAAAATCTGATACAACCTTTGTGGTGTATTTGCTTATAGCTGGAGGGATGTTTTGTTTGTGCTAAACTTTTATTATTGATGCTATCTACTGACCACCTTTTGGGGGGGTACCTGACATCTGGGGCAAGAAAAACTGAAGAAAATGGCGTCCAATGCCTCTTATGTACCCCTGGTGCACTGACGTCAGGGAAGAAGCGACAGCAACCAATGCCAGACCAAGACTTTGGAATTCAGGCTGACTGCTGGACCGCCTGATGACCGGATAACCCTAGTGTGATAACTGCAGCAGGGTATACACTCGAACATCTACATTTATGGTAGGTACAAAACTGTACTTTATCATGCAATATTTTGCATGCCCTACTAATTATCCTTTTCTTAACAGCCGTTTCTGTTATAGATTCAAATAAAACCTCCACTAAAGCAGGTCTTTCACTTAAGATTCCCCTACCCATATCTATTTGCCTATACTCTGATATCATTCCCTGATAGGGAAGCCAGTCTCTAGCCTGCAGTCCAAATGTCTTATAGGCCTATTTCCACTCTATTACATATCCCTATCTAGTCATTTGCTTCCGATACCTTGGTTGCTTCACCAGTTTTCTCAAGACAACTGTAATCCCCTCTTGCTTATTCTCTGTACCCCTAACTGCAGTCACCTCTATTAGGAAAATATCCTTTCTCCATTCTTGTGTTGGTTAAGTTCTTCAAATACTTTCTGCTACTTTATGATTATAATATTCTGTATGTCTGTTATTCTCCTTAAGGAGCTGCATTGAAAATCTCCCCCTCTCTCCTTAATTCTCCCTCCTCTCCTGTTATTATCATCCCTTTTCTCTTTTTAATTATAGCTTTCTACTTGTGTTATGTATGCGAGTCTTAACTGTGCAACTCTAAAACATCCCTTCAAATCCGATAATCCGGAATCAACTTACCCTATTGGAATGATCAGCTTATCCCACTTGACCCTTGTCCTTTTCCTTTCCCAGATAAAATCCTTCAATTTTCTTAATTACTGACCACAACTTCTGGTTGATAAAAATATACCTGTCGTATGTAAAGCTAACTGGACTCAAAATATTTTCACTGCTTGTATCTTGCTATCCTTATTCAAAAACAAGTTTTTCCAGTTTCTCAGTTTTTGTATTATATTTTCTTTAGTTTCTTCCAGTATATTATTAGCTGCCATAACAGAATCCTTTTTTAATCCATACTCCCAAATACTTCACTTTTTCTTGCCCCCATAGATATAGATATTGCTGAACCTATTCATGTGTGAGTACATACTTTAAAATACTGTTAAACAAAACCTTCCAGATCTTTATCACTTTCTTCCCTTGTAGCTTCCAAACTTCCACAGGAATACCATCTATTCCTGGAGACTTTCCTGCAGATTGATGGTATGTCACCGTTTTTAGCCCCTCTCTTGTGTTAACTGTTAATTATTGAGCCTTATCTAACTGTAGCCTTGGCATACTTCCATAAATATTTCCATTTGTGCTCTTTCTTGATTTCCAGATTTCTCTGCTTTGTTCAAATTTTCATAACATTTCTGAAATGTCTCTAACACCTCTATAGGATCTCTTAAGTTTGGCAACAACCCTTTCTACTTTCTGTTGCCCAAGTCATTGTGCTAAAAGTTTTTGTGCCTTGGAGTTAAAAAAAAAATGTTGCTTAACAGCATCTTTCTAAACTCATGCACACTATTTAGATACTTCCTTATTTTTTATTTAGCACTCTGCAGTTGTGCCTCTTTCTTGTTCTGTGAGATTCCCCTTATTCTGCAATACTTTAAACCTTCATCAGCCCCTCTTAACTCTTGTTACTTCTTAACCATATCTGTTTCTTTTATTTCCACCCTATTTTTAAACTATACTTTCATTTTTCTTACTCACTAGCTAAAACTTCTAAAGAAATTTCTCTATGTTGTTGTGTCTTTCGGCTTTTCCCAGTTAGGGGTCGCCACAGCGGAACTCCGGTCCGCTAATGATTGGCAGTAGATTTTTACGTGCTGGCTTGCCGGGCCTAACGCACAGCCTTCAACGAAGGAATGCCCATTCACGCATGTCGCCACACAGAAGACGCTCTAACTGAGAATCGAACGGGCAACGTCTAACTGTGAGGCGACAACGCTACAATAATAAAAATTACTATTACTGAATTCACATCTTCCATACCAAATGTTTTCATAAATTTCTTTAGAAATCATCACTCTTTTTTGTTATATTTCCATTGGAGGTCCTCTGGATACATCCTTGCTGTTGCAAATCAAGTTCCAGTATGTCTATAAGTAATATTCCCTATTGAAAGCTGTTTATTTCTCCCAAATTTTTCTCAAGTTCCATCATAGTAGTTTTAATTGGAATATGCATGCATGTCAGCTCAGTTCGCTTGCTCTACCTGTAGCTTCTTACTACCACAAATCTAGCATTGTCTTTTTTCCTCTTCTGCCACCACTGGAGCTCCTCTAGCAAGTACCTTCCATTTGATTTGCCCCAGATATTCTGTGAATATCCATACTGAAATCCTTTTTTATCAAATTCACATGCTCACTTCATGTGTCTCCTGTCACAATACTACCTGTATTCTACATTTCTTAATATAATTCAATATTCTTACCTTTTGTCTACACCTGTGAGGCCATTCAAGTTCCAAAATAAAATAATATGGATAGTGTAGCTGTCATGATAACATGTTATTATACCTACATATTATACGCGCGCACACACACACACACGTATTATATATGTGTGTGTGTGTGTGTGTGTGTGTGTGTGTATACATATAAAAGCTTTTTTAAAATGCCTATTTCCAGATTTGGTGCAACAAGCACCCACTAATGTTTGGCAGGTTGATACTTTATACAGCTGTTTCTTCTCATCTCCAGTTGAACCTATATCAAGTTTTGTAAGATTTTTTGTTTTAATGAAGACCCTCAAATGGTAAACACTCACAAAGCACACCCATAACCTGTTAAATTAACACATAAAACTGTGTACATTTTCAAAAGACAGCCCGAGATTACAATATGTTAACTTCAGCCTGGTTTTGTCCAGCATTTCTTCTCTTTTTACATTTCAATGCCAACATTTCTTACAACTAAAAAAAGAAAAAAAAATACTTGTTTACGTCAGTAACCTTATCACAAACAATCACAGAAAATGCTTCACTATATACCCTGTGTTTTTTATCATGAAATGTTTTATACAAATACTAAGAACAAAAATTGTTTACTTATAGCTACTTTTTCCTTTTGGTATCCTTCCAAACAGTAATGACATGAAGTGAGGTATATGCCTTTCAGTCCACCAACAATTTTAACAAAGACAAGAAAGGGCAATCTTTCCCAGCCACTTTTTCTTGTAAAGCCATACTTCACAAATGTGATTGATGCTTTATTACCTCCTGTTTATCTCCATCTCCCAACTCCAGACTCTAGTTCAAGTCCAAGGTACTCCTGATTCTTCTAGTCAACTTGCGTGCTTTTTTTTGGGGGGGGGGGGGGTCTCTGAAGTATTGTCCTTTGGAACTTTGGGAAAGCTTCACTGTCAAACTCTTTCTATTTATTTTTCATGAGAAGAATGAAAAGTAGAGTATCTTTCTGTTTGGTGGCTCACTTTTTGTTGGACAAACTTCTTTACTTGGCCTGTTCTGCATTAAAATGACTTTGATACTCCAGGAAAAATATTCTGAAGACAGCTGGATACAGCAGCTTGAATCTCATACCTGCCTCTTACCAGTCCCTCAGTGCTTCAATAAATTTGCTGCTCTTCTGCCTGGTGTGCATAATCATTTTCCATGAACACTCTGCTGTCTCCAGTTTTTTTAATACTTTGCCCTTCTGCCACACTTTTGTCAGGATCAACTTTTTCTGCTGGTAGGATTGCTTCTTTACAGGTCTTGGTTGCTTTCTCATGGCCAGGTGTGGAGCACACACATGATGTGTCCTTTCAATTAAAAAGTCCTGCTGTGAAATATCAGTCCAGTTGCTTATTTGCGCTTTCATAAAATTAATTGTCTGTTCCTTCCATTTTTTTCGGGTACAGTTCTTTTTGAGAAATATCATACTCAGCCTTTTCTTTATTTCTTTCTCTGATTTTTGCAGTTTTATCAGTACATTTAAGTAACTGTTTAAAGCTTCTTTTATTTTTTTTCAGCCTTTTGTTATTTGAGTTGATATAGTCCTTCATAGGTTCATAGGATGATACTAGGTTATTGGCCCAGAGGCCCTTATAAGCCTAGCCAAGAATTTTGCCCATGTTCCCACAAAATTTGCAGCTGTTTCCCTTGTCCAGCAGGGATACAGGTGGAATCCCAGGGGTGTATTTTCTGTTTTCCATCCAGTCATCCAGATTCCTCTTAGAGGGCTAGAGAGGTACTCTGCTTGACATAGAGAGGGAGTCCATTCCACAGATGGGGGAGTCTTTGGGACACAAATCTATCCCACCAACAAGTTCTGTAAATGTCACAGTCCAGGTTGAGGTCTTGCGTGAGGGTTACGAGAGTGGAGTTTGACTTGTGGATATGCAGCAACTCCATCAAGGCTGGGTCTGAGATGACCTTGTATGCCAGACACAGGTCACCTCTGAGCAGTCTGTATGAGACTGAGTAGCGGGACAGGGATTTTAGCCTATTTTTACAGGATAGGAGTTTTGAGACCCTAGATTTCCTGGTCAGGAGCCTCTGTGGTCTCTCCAACTGCTGCATGTGCTTGGCAAGGTACATGCCAAAGGGGGAGCATTGCACTCGATAATGGGTCTGATAAGGGAAGAGTACAGGGATGTTATGACCTCCTTGTTCCTGGATGAAATACCTTTATTTATGAGGTGGGCCATATAGAAAGCCTTCCGTACAACAGAGGCAACGTGGTGGTCAAAAGTCAGGTTGCTAACAACCTGGGAGCCCAAGTCCCTCACAACTGATTGCATGCTTAATACGTTGTTACTACTGTGATAATTAATGGGGATGGGATAATGATGCATTTCTTGGCATTCAATTTGAGGCCATGCTTCTGGCATCAGTCAGTCTGGGTAAGGTCCTCTTGGAGGATGTTCATATCACTAGAGGAATTTAAGACAGCACCAAGCTTGCAGTCATCTACAAGCTTGGCCAGCCACAGACCACTGGTTTTGGCTTGCACCTCAGAAAAGTATATCCCAAACAATAAAGGCCCCAAGACCGATCCTTGGGGTACACTGCTCATTACGGGCCTATTACTAGAGGTTGTGTCCCATATTTTGACTGAGTGGGTTCTGTCAGTGAACCAGTTAGCTTTACCCATCTGGTAAAATACAGGTTGATGCCTAGCTGGGAGAGTTTTATATATTATGCCCGCAGTGGTGCAGCGGTAGCATTGTCACCTTACAGCAAGAGGTTCTGCGGTTTGATTCTTGGCTGGGGTGCCTTCTGTGTGGAGTCTACATGTCCTCCCTGCATTCATGTGGGTTTCCTCCCAGTACTCCGGTTTCCTCCCACATTACAAAGACATGCATCTGAAGCATTTCTTCCTGGACCTTCGCTGAAAATTGGCTTAATTCCAAGTCAGACTTTCCCGGTTAACAAATACTAAATAAATAAAAAATTAAAAATGGCATTTTCCCATTTTTTTTAAAGATATGAACAGTTTGCTTGTTTGTAGAGCTAATGCATGCTGCTTACATTGTGAATGAAGATGCTAACTGCTGTGAAAAATCCAGTAGCCGGCAGCATTAAATATATGGTACTAGGTAATTTGCTGTGTTTGTACAATTAAGAAGACTTAGGAAAACAAGTGCTATCAATTAAATTGCAGTTCCTACTTACAAAATGCAAAGAGACAACAGTATTTACAACAGCTAACATGAGAGTTGAAAAAACATTGCTCAGACATTTTTTCTAACCGTGTGATCAGTAGTGATATCTGCTGAAATCCCTGATCTACGCCTAATTTAAAGTGCTATAGTTTGCATTATTATCAGCATGTCTAGTAGAAGTGGATCTTAATGTAAAAGATACTCTTGATGCAGCCTGACAGTGTGCTTTTAATGGAAGCCACAGTTACTATTCAAAGAAGTATGGCATTTCCTTTTGCTCTAGTATTCTTGTACCTCTCGCTTTCAGTATAGTTAGACTGAATAACTTTTCAATGTTTGCTTCACGTTATCACTGTTGCAGTTACATATGAATTTGCCTCACATGGTTAAATAATCCTATGAGTAAAAACTCAGAATGTAAAGTGAACATTATATAGATCAGAAGAAAACTGCAACAACTAAATGAGATATCTCGTAAGAAATGATATCACTTATTTAACAAGTGTAATTTTAAGGGTTTACATGAGATCAGAAAACAATGAGACTGGTTTCACATTATTTATCTCGATTAAGGTGCAGTCTGTCAGCAGGACAGCATTTGCTTACAAACTGTTTGAGGATTCATGCACTTGGTTAGTTGCAAAATTAAAAAAATGGTATAAAAAAACAGGAGATGTAAAAGGTTGCCCCATTCACTGTAATAATATTTCTGTGTGGTTTACCCACCTTTTCCTAGTAAATATAAGGCAGATTGTTTTAAAAGCAAGTGCAGAGCAAAAATGTTTGTATAACTGTTTTTATATGGGGAATTAAGTTTAGCTTTGTTTTTAAGAACAACTTTCCATGAATTACTTTGCATCGGCAGTGGGTACCATGTGATGCAGTTCAAAACTGAAAAAAGATGAAATTTTGCCAGTAAATAGTGATATGTAGCTGAAAAGGATGTGCTTATTTGTCATATTTGTGTTTAACATGGCAGAAAAATAAAATCTTAATGGTAGTAATTACTTCATATAACTATTGCTAGGAAGGAGTCTATTTGTTACCAGTAACTTTGATAAGATCTTCATAATGCTTAGTGGGCATAGGAGAGTATCTGTAAGCACGCCATGGGAGTTCTGTAATGGAGAGACTGTGGGTTGAGCTGTTGGTACGTACATAGCAGCAGAAACTAGGTGAGAAACAACCACTTGACAAAAAAATATAACCTTTACAAGCACTGGATGTTGCGGACAGAGCTATCCCAATGTTATGACCACATTCCATTATGTGGTTTATCAAAGGAATATGGATACAATCTCAACCATGTAGCTGTGGGGTGGACCTGTGGAGCAGATGCCCTGAAAGTGGCCTGAAAACACTGTGAAAAAAAGAAGCATGTGAGTCAATCTTTCAAAAGAGGTAGAATCCAAAACATGATGCGGCATGGTACATCAGGAAGCAGTACTGGATAGCAGAAGTACTCTATGGTATGACAGTGGATTAAGGAACTTCAGTTTAAGGCAGTCATATGGAGAGGTACGGGAAAGAGCGTGTGTGAGAGAGAGAAAGAATATGAGTTTTGGGATGTCACTGAAGTAGATTTTTTCCTTTATCAAGTTTGAGCCCAAACCTGCTGACCGTTCAGCCCATTCATTCCTCTGTGCTAGATCCATTAGTTTGGAGGCCAGAGCCATCTGGAGTAGCTATCAGATAGACAGTCATGAAGGTACTTTGATCCTTCTGTTCATGCCTGACCATCTTCTGATTGACATGGCATAGCACCTTCATCCTCCGGATTTGCGTTATTCTGGCTTTTCTCCAGTCTGAGACCTTTTGGTACATTACAGATCTGTTCTGCAATGCCTGGAACTACATGGCACTCATCCTCATAGCACTTATCCTCCCGCCATGCCCACCCCAGTACAGGCTAACCTGTATTAGCTAGTCTCTCACCTCACCCACCTTCCTGGTTCACTCATCACCTAACCTACCACTGATTAGTTGTTTGGGTCATAGTCTAGCCTTTATCCTGTACACCACAGTGCTGAACAGAAGTCACTGAACCAGTGTAGCCTGCAGTATGCTTTTAAAACAGCTGACATTTCTGTGAATTTTCATGGCATACGTAACTAAAACAGGAATGATATTGGATATGTATTTCATGGTAGTAAGCAATAAAGCTTTTGTGATGGTTTCTTTGTTCGGGTGTGCATACTCCTGAATGTAAGCTGTAATGGCTTCCATGAACTGTGGCTAAGAAATGTCATACAACCAAAGGGGTGCATTTTCACTCTTTTTAATATTCTCATGGTATTTGCTTTGAAGCCTTAAGGAGATTGTAGTCTACTGAATCCTGATCTGTAGGGAGAATTCTTTTTTTTTGATCCACTGAAGTAATGATTTCCTCTTAAAATGATGCCGGGGTAGTATTTGTCTGTAATTATATTGATATTGATGGTCCATGATGAAACTTTCCTGCAGTGCTTTATGTAGTTCTAAAGCAACCAAGATACAGTATGACATTAAAAAGACATTTGTTGATGAGGCTTTTGCCAAAGTCCTGTATGCTGAAACTTTCAGTTTTCTGAAATCACCCCTACATAACCTTCTTGGTGGTGCTATGAGGATCAGGGAGATTATTTTCTCACTTGAGGTAGTGAGGTTCCTACAGTTTTGCTGACCAAAAAAGAAGTGAAGGTGGTTAAAAGGCCATTTTTCCTTTGGATGAAGGGTAATTAACTCTAACCAAGACTCAATAAGTTTACTTCTGACAGACTGTAAAACAATTTTATGAATATATGCAGTAGTCTTGTTTGATGCCTGTGTGTCAAAAATTTACTGTAATAAAGCTGCAGTTGTCTGACTCTGTTTAAACTGTGTGTGCATTTGCAGTCTGGAGTCCTCTGAAGGATCCTCAAATGCAAGATGTATCATGTAGTTGGCGAGTGAAGTACTGGACACATACATAACCTGTTCTTTCTGATGTCAGATTCATCAGTTGCATGATTTTTATTGCATTTGAATGATATGGTGCTGTTTTTGCTTTTCATTACAAAACTGTATCTATCAGTGGTGTTATGAAGTGACCTTTTAGCCTGAAGATACTTTGTATCAAATGGTCCTTGATATTTAGTTTGTTCTAATTAAAGAGCAGGAGTACAATTTTGTTCTGCCTTCCAGTACAGCATGTAATGATTGTTATTGTTTAAACTTCCAGGATATTCCGTGGCTGTTGGAGATTTTAACAAAGACAATGTGGATGGTAAGCTTTCACATTTCATATTGATTATCTTTTTAATTACCATTATAACATTCTGCTGCTGCTGTGCAGATTATACTTGGGTCCATGGTCCCGCTTTGTGCCTGCAAAGGTCATAAGTCCATTTTTTTACTAATCTGTTACAGTCAGTGAGGTAATAGACAAATTCAACTTTGTATTCGCTGATATCTTCCTCACTTTAATACTAAAGTGTTTTAACATTACTATATAATACAGACATAATGGAAAGCAAACATTTCTTCTTCCTTTACACTGTCATCTCCCCACGGATCTCTGTTCTATGCATACCATGCCACTTTGTAAAATAGCATTTTCTTAATTTCGCAACTTCACAGAATGAACTGCTGTCCAAATGCATCATTTGTAATGGAACAGCACTATAGCAATATGTATTAAATGTTTAAATCTTTATGTAATTTTTCTGCAGTTTTGTTTTATTTCTGTCCGTTTCCCAGAGGGTCTGTTGGGTATGTAGGTTCTCAGTATTTTGGTTGAGCTCTTTAGAAATAACTCCACTTTTACTTCACATTCACGCTTGCTTTAATGATTAATGTTAACGTCTTCCATCCAGGTAGGATGTACTAGTCCCACGTGTCCCTTTTTCCTGGGTGAAAAGGGAGTTTTGATCCAGTAAAGTGAGTTGTTTGGAACACCACAGTGTGTAGGTGGAAGCTGTGGGAGTCAGTCCAGTCAACAGATTTAACTCGCTATTTTAACCTTGTGAAGGTACTGTCTGAGCTTTGCCCCTATTGTGAGAAACTGGTACCACTATTACCAATGAAACACTGACTGGTAAACACAGACATCCTAGGATGCTCCTGATTTCCCATGACTTGTTGTGGTGTCTAGCCTCCTTCAAGTTGCTTATCAGCATCTTAATCTCCTCCTTTCCCTGTATGCTGTGAGCTGCTCCTAGATCTATCTCTTTATAAGTTGTTGCTGCAACCAGGATATGACACAAAATTTATCTTAGGGTTTTTTCTACTGAAGCCAAGATGGCAAATATTAACAGCTCGTTTTCTGTTATACTTTATTTTTTCAGATTTTTACACAGTTATTAATCATGCATCTGTTAAGGCTATGTGTCTCAGACGATTCCCTTGCTATGGAACAGGCTACCCATCTATGTGAAGCAGAGTCCATCCCTCACCCTGTTTTAAGTGTAACCTTAATCATTGGATAGACAGAGGCAGATAGTACCTATGCCCAAACTAACATACCCCCTCTCACATAAGCTTTAGAATGTTCCTAACTAACTTATCCCTGCCTAGTAAATGCCTATGACACACAGGGACATGGTTGGGTTGAGTTGTACAGCTACGCTTGTAAAGATTCTGGTGGTCATTAGCCTAGTATATGCCTATGAACATATGATGTTCCTTTCCACTATTCCTGATTTTATAATCCACAGAGACACAAGCATTGCCTTTCCTGTATACTGGCATGATGCAGAGTAAAATGGTACAGTGTTTATTACCTTGACACCGTAGTGGTCCTAATACTTAGAACACCATAAACACTAAGTCACTGTGGTCCTTTGCAGTCTGTACTTAAGGTAGTGCTGTACTTGGCTATATAGGTAAGGAATTGTTCAAAATTGTTATATTGTTCACCAGGGTACTATTCCATTAATGGGGCAACAATCGTACCAGGACATATAGACTGACAAATGTTAGTTACGACACGAAGTTGATTGAGTTAGTTTGTTTTGTTCCACTGTTGGTTATTAAAGTACTCACAGCCTTAATTCATAACATTTTTAGTGAAAAACATTTTAAAAATATAAATTTGTGTTAGGGTATAGCTTTAATAAACTGATGTATTTAGGGGCTGTGAACGTCATTTACCCCGTCAGTTCTACTAGCATACTTTTTACACTTAAACCCTTAACACATTTTTGCCTTGAAAATTTAAAACATATACTAAATATCATGAAAAGCTCATGGATAAGGTTTTCTGAATCTTCTTCAATCACCACCACTAATGGCAAACAGCTTGGCTGGTTGCTCAGTATGTGTGACACAATCTAGATTACGTGCTATGGCTATGGCTCGCCAATGCTGAAATGAGAAAAAAATTGTATCAGTATCGCTTGGAAAATCTCGTCTGTTCAGATAAAAATGCAGTGCTTACATATGTGGATAACATTGTTACAGATATAAATGTTGGGCTAAAGGTGCATTCAGTGGCGTGAGTGTGTTACCAATTTTATTGAGTGACCGCTTTTGCGTGGGCCTTTCTGTATTGTGTCAATGAGACTTGGGATAGTCTCATTTGTTCAGTTTTAAAATAAAGTGCTTACATTTCTGGATTATTTCTTTACAGTACTTTACTACACCTTGAATACTAATATACATGTTGGGCTAATGAGGCATTCAATGGCATGAGTGTGTTACAAATATTATTGAGTGACGGCTTTTGTGTGTGGCTTGTTGTCGCAGCTTAGAGGATCTGTAGTTCAACTGCCAAGTGTCCAATTGGGCTAAAGACATGAATCTGTATGACTATAGTCTTATGTTCATGAAAATGTAGTAGAAATACCAGAATATTTAAATGAGTACCAACTAGGCTTAATAAGTCACTTTGTGAATAACACTGTAAAATGTGAGTGCGATGTAGGAATCAACAGCCACGTTTTAAATATGATCATTAAGTTGAAATCAAGTGCCTTCTCATGTGTTTTAATGAGGTGTATGCAAAAATTAGAAATATCATTTCCTTTTTAAATTATTAAGCAGTAAAATAGTTTTACAAACATCTGGTCATAAAAAGACTAAAAAGACATGACAAGTGATTGGATTCTGACATCAGCAACCACGTTTAAAGTGCTGCCCTGATAATGGAAAAGTACTGTTCATCAGTGTGTTACAGGTGGCAATGTTATGCCTGTTGCTGAAATATATTTAGGTGCTGTACACTGCTCTTACCTTATCTGGTATCTTGGCACTAACCTGGTCAAAAGGATACAGTTCAGTGGTATGTGAAGAACTTTCCCTCTGCAGCTATGTTTGGTATGATACTACTGTTAGTTGAGTACAGAGTCTGTACTTAAATAGTATATAGAAATTCACATTACCAAGATTAAGTGCAGCTGTTTATATGTCACCTGTTTCTTGACTCAAAAAAAAAAAACACATTGTCTGGTCACCTTTGTGGGCTTTGTTCGGGTATTTCAGTGCCTACAGTTGATAGTAAGCAGTATATAACCTTTGCTTATTTCACCTTAGCATTTACTGGCTGAAGAAAGGGATGTGGTTTGAGCTCAAAGTCCAGTTGGTCTTTTCATTTTTAGTGATAAATTAAATCAGGTGAAAAAAAGAGTCCCAGCAAGTCCCTCACTTGCCATTAAGAAGAAGCCAACAGGAGTGATATGGGAGTATTGCTAAGACTCCCTACTGTCTTCAGCAGTGGTCATCTTTACATGTTTTACTTGAATAACTCCATTCAAGCCATTGCAGGTCTTGCTAAGACACAGTTGCCCACCATAAAAAGCATTCACTTATAGCCAATCCTTTCAGCTATTTCAGCTATTTATATGAACTGAAAACTCACTCAACTGGATTTGTAGGAAAATAAATGTTGCCTTAATGAAGTTGTGGAATCCAGGTTCAGTGCTCATTACACATGGCTGAACATTAGAATATTCTGAGTGACAGAATAGCATGATGGCTGTCAGTTCTCCAAGATGGATCCCCGAAACGGAAGTACCTCTAGGTGGTTGTTGAGGTTGAGAATTTGTAAATTATCCCTAATGAACATTTTTAAAGGTATCCATGTTAATGTCCTGGGAGATGTTATTCTACATACAGTCATGGCTGGTAGCTTGGCTTTACTGCCATACATCAACAAATGGTGGAAGTTCCTTTTGTAAATTCATTTTTTTTAGTCTTAAAGATCAGACTTAAGGCCAGCCTTTTTTGCTTTACAATGATCTTGTGGCTTAGCAAATATGCTGGTTCTTCCCTACCATTGTATTCTGTTTTGATCAATTCTTAGTTCATATCACATGAATGCATTCTTTGGGCAACTGTGAAATGACTTCTGTTTATTCTCAGGTAGTGTCCCATTTTTTCTTAATCCAATATGCATGCCTTATTTCTCAGATCATTTTCCACAGTCCCATAGTTAGACAAAAATTGTCAGTGTCTTTTTTCTCAACAAAGATTACCAGAAAAGTATCCTAACACATGCAAAATATTCACCTTTTGGAAGATCTCAGTGGTCTAAATCTCCTTTAAGTTACAAGTTTGACTACTGGTAGATTCTTTGTCCTTACTTATAGAATATCTTTTACTGTTTAAAGCAAGCAAATAGCAAGACTTGGATGTACAGGCTGATGTAACAACTTTTATGTTCAGTATTTGTTCCAGCAAGTGACAGGCAACTACTGTATTTCTTTATTTCTTTAGAATGTGAATCATTAAAATATTTTTGTTAAGTTTTATATGATAGAATTTGCATGGTGATCCAAACGTCTTCTAATGATCCCAATAAATGGCTACTAAAAGTGGAATTCTGCCTTGGGGTGCCTTCTACTGTGCACAGCACAACTGTTGGGGATTTCTCTTTTGTCCGTCTCATCTGAACTCTAAACTTGGGGGTGTATATGCCCCTGACAGTGCTTGTTATGGTACCACTTGCTGAGTTAGAAGAATGTGTCTAGTTCCTTTTCTACTTGGTTATTTTATGCCTTTTGCCATTTAGTATGCCAATTCTTAATTCTGCCATGAAGATGTTCCCATGGTAGATGCCTAAGAAGTTAAAGTTTTTCTACAGCTTCTAGATCACAAGCCAAGATCCACTATCTACACTTGCACTGCCTATGATGTGTGGGCAAGGAGAGCAACTTAAAGAACTGCCATAAGACCAGTTTTTTAACTAGTCATCTGGAGATGGAGGAAAGTCAAACTGGTGTCCTATCAAAATTCATTCAAGGCAGGGTGAAAAGAAAAAATTAAATGTGAGGACATCCAGTGCAGAAGTCAAAAGAGGAGGCCCTCATATGATCTCAGACTGATGTGATATCATTAACAGAAGGAAAAGGAGTTTGAGGTAAAACATCAGTTATACCTTCCTTGTGGTACATCTGTCCTCAAGGTGGCCACACAGGGCCTGCATGCTGCCAGCTACCCTTCAAAGGTGAAAGGCCAATGAATCATCTCAGTGGCATAGAGGGATGGAACTATGCTTACAGCATGGGCAACTGGGATTCACTTAGTGTGTCTGACTTTGGAGGACCGAGGACCTGATGAGTGAGAATGAAGATGTGCCTCTTGTCCTCTCTCTATGGAGAGGGTCAATGATTGTTTGCAGAATAGTAAAATAGCTTCTGTGTTGCTAGCACAGACTGGTTAACTTGAGAGAGTGCATGCCAGGCTGTGATGGGGGCTGGGCCACACAGGAGATAAACTGCTGCTGCCGTAGAGGCAGTGTGTGGCCTATTAATGACTCATTATATGCCCCTGGAGATGGGACCCCACGGAGGTAGCAATGTTTGCCTGATAGGTCCAGATATCCAGAGCAAATCTGGAATTGGCACAGAGAGGTGGGAGTCAAAAATCCACTAATCCATAGAATGACTGTCTCTTCCTGGTTAACCTAACTCTTACCGTTGTAGTTACATGGGAAGAAATGGGCCAGTTGAGTAACTAGGGAGGATAGCTGATAGTCATCAGAGGAAGGGGGAAAATGGTAAAAAACATTGAGGGGCCGAGCGTACATTCAGCATCTGTCAGTGACACAGGTTCTCTGAGAGGTGCACCAACATAGGAACTACCTTGAAGGATAGATACCAGAGTATCTGCATCACATTTGCCATGATCAAGCTGCACCTATGAAGAAGTTTCAGATTTCTCCATGCCGATACTTTATTAGTAATCAGGACCAAGGACCCTTTTTCTTAGGCTTCCCTTCCCTGCATATAGCAAGACTTGATGGCATAGATTGATGAAGAGTCACTGAGGCCTCACATCCAAGCAAGACCTAGACGATATACCTAGATGGATGTGCAGTAACAATTAATTCCATGGTAGGACCCACCCTCATGAATATAGGAGTAGGCTGTTAGGGAGCATGGATTGATAGAGTTAGACCATATACAGCTTCTCCAGCTCCAGCAACATCTTCAAAGAGCATTTCCCCAGGCAGAAGAGCTTCATCTCCTGACTTCTACTGCTTGTCTATTGCACACTTAGTTCTACGTGTGTTGGCCATATTTAGGCTTACCAGTATCACAGTTAGGGTTAGTCAAATTTCTGCCTTCCTTTTTGTCCTAGGAAGGAGAATTATAGAAACAAGTGGCTGTCATCTTGGAGACCAATAAAGACAGTGAGGTCCATGAAGTTTGTCACAGTTGACGCCCCCCCTTCAGAGAAACTTTAAGCCTAATGAAGTCCTCATTGGATGCACAGTTAGAAGGTTCAAAGAAATCAGAGGAGCCAGGCCTTGAGGTGGAATTGGTTCTCTTTCCAAACTTATAGGACTGACTTGAGTAGAACTAGGAGATTCCACTGTTTCTAGTGAATTGAGAAGTCAGATCAATAATCTTGTCATCTACCATGAGCAGTTAGTTTTGCCCTTCAACATTAAAACAAGGTATGGATTCAGCAAGACAGGGAGGTTATATATGAATATCTATTGCTCTGTGATGGATAACTTGTCTACCATGAAATCAAATCCCCCTTGCCCTGCCACATCAACTGGAAGAGGGGACAGTCCTCATTCTAACAAGTGTCAAAATAGGATAGTCTTTGAGAAGATCCCATTTATATATATGCCCACTTAGAAAGAGCCACACAAGGCATCTACATCAGCAAACCTATGAAAAGACTAGATGACAGGCTCAGTGAGTCTGCAGACATTTCCTGTGGGGTTGTGCTACCTTTGTCTTTCTGCCAGATTGTATGGAGGTTATAACCATATGACCAGATAGGTTGTCAGATCTGATCCATGTACCTACAGGTGATTGATGCAGAGACTCCTCTGTATGAGTGGCCAAGTAGAGGTGAGCTCCCTACCCTGGCAGTGGGGCATCAGAAAAATTCAGTGAGTTTAGCTGCAGGAATGGGAGAATCTCCTGGAAGTTGGTGGTGATTGTCCACCATTGCAAGGTCCTGGAACAAAAGTCTGACACCAGAAGATTTGTGAGCACATTGTCTCTGCTGCCATTGACAACTTACAGTTCATTACATCCTTAAGTGTCCAGATTACATTGTGATGGTCATTGTAACCCCGAAGCCCAGGAGATGCAGGAGCATCTGAGCATCTGTTGCATCTTTTACTCAGGTTGTTAAATTCATGACCTCCAGACATTCTCTGCAAACAAGAATAAACAACACCAGAAACTGTCTGATGCAAGTGAGGGAAGTCTGCTCAGAAATGTGCCAAATGAATCATGAACAGCAACGCTTATACCCATCCTGAAACTATAGTACACCTGCTGGCTGACAAGTTCAATTTAAAATCACAGAAGAGAGCTACATTTTCTTTCTTGTTGAGATCCAGAAAATGCTTTTAAACATTTCTTTATCTGTTGCTATTCTAATCCTCAGGGGACCTTTTCCATCCACAGTTATGTCAGCATTGCAGTTCACCAAGTTAAGCAGGTTATAAAATGTATGAAGCCTGATAAACATTAAAATTGAGGGATATGCATGCACAGCGCGTATTGACAGATATTATGATACTTTCTGTTAGTCTAAGCAAAGATATAATAAGTACACAAGTGCATTTTAAGGAGTCTAGAAGTATTTGATATGTACAGTTTCTTAAGAATTTGATGGATGGCATGTTTCTTCTGATTTGTTGAACACAATGTTTTAAGAGACCAAGAATATAAGATTTTTTTGACTAGATGCTCTCACTGCGGACTCTCATCAAGCCATCGATGACCTCAGCTCTCCCCATTCTTACATCATGTATTACCTGTGTCCTCCATCACTGCGGGCAGATTAGCCTTTTAATTGTAATTCAGCTTATGAGGGTTTCCATGGGGCAGCAGTGTCGGTAGATGGATTGCTGTCATGTCCCTAGGAGTCCACTGTTGGTAGGTATGCAGTAAATACAGCATTTACCTTGAATGCCTGTGCATACTCCACATTCATGTTAGCAACTTCACAGAACTGTGGTCCTTGCAGCCTGGAACCCTCTCCCCCAAGATAGGAAAGTCAGCTACTGGTTGCCCAGTTTATTCTCTCCATTCCTGTCCTCTAGCTGTAGGTCTGCTAGTCACATCCAGCCTGACACCTTTTACTGCACCAGCAGGCTGGAGCAAGACATTAAGGTTATCCTGTGAGACTAACTCTTAACTACAGCACTAAAACGTGCACCATTAAAAACCTTTCAGTCTTATTATTAGGCAGTGACATTTAATGGCATGATTATTACACTGTGATAGTAAAATTTGGAAAATATCACTGTAATGCTTGAAATATAGGTAAGTGAAATAGCTTGCCTGTACTCTCTTCTTCACGTCTCTTCCACACACCATTTCTCTGAACTGTTGATCCCAAGTATTTAAACTCATCCACCTTCGCCACTTCTACTCCCTGCATCCTCACCATTCCTCTATCTTCCCACCCATTCACACACACATATTCTGTCTTAGTCCTGCTGACCTTCATTCCTCTTCTCTCTAGAGCATATCTCCACCTTATATGAATTGGATCAATTATGATAATTTCTTAAAGAAACGATAAATGTTGTAGAGTAAAATTATCTAGGCACGTCTTTCATGTTATAATAGTAAGGCTATGAAAAGAAACTAAATCAAACAATAAGTAATTTATAAAAAAACTGTATTTAAGTAAAAAATCAGAAAAGGTTAAAAAATTAAAAAAGATGAGAAAGTACAGTGAATAGGCTTTACAGTTTAGCTGCTGTACATTTCAAAACTGGTTGCATAGAAATGTAATCATTTAAACCAGGATTTGTAAGAGTGTTTAGCCTGAATTGCCACATCTCTTCCAGTCACCTCCCCTAGGAATTCATCATGAGAGGTTCTAAGCAGAGAATGCTTGTACAGAGTGTTAGCGTTTTTAGTCTTAATGCTATATAGATGTTCATATATCTCATTCTTTAATGTTCTTTCTGTGTATTCAACATAGAAGCATGCACATTTTTTACAAACCGCCAAATTAATTAATCCTTTAGAATTGCAATTTCCTGTCCTTAAAAGTACTTTTGTTCCAGCTGTGTTTCCTAAGATAATGCTATCCTTTTCCAAAATGTATTGACATTGTTTACAACACCTATGTTTTTTGGTGCCTAAAATTACATTCCCACTATAAATAGTTTTCCTTTCGTATAAACTCTTTAAGTTCCAGTCAGTTTTTGACACAAATCCAGAATCCATACCTAAAATATCAACAATATCTGGATTGTGTCTTAACATATTCCAATTTTTGGGAATAATTCATTTAACCTAAGCCGTAGAATGATAAAATTCCACCACCATTGCCCTGTTAAAGTTGGTACCACCCTTGTCCATATCTACCTTAGCAGTATCAAACTTATGGTCAATAAATGCTGTTATATTTTGTTACCTCATTCTGTAAATATTTCCTTTGCTATGTTTGATACTAAATCCATAGGACAACCCCTATCTAGAAATAGCCTTGAAACTTGATTTCCTTAACTAGATCCTCATGCTGAGATGTCATCCTAGCAGCTTGAATATTTTGTCCCTTCACCAAGCTTTTTTCTATGAAAATTGGTGAGCACTGTTGAAGGTAAGTATGAGTTACTAAAGGTGGGTTTCCTTTAAACTTTGGACCTGAAACTACCTTCAACAATTTCACCTGGTGTCTAAATAGTTAGTAGTGTTTTTATGGTAACAGTATGTAATTGCAAAAAAGTTATCTTATATAAATGACAAAATCACTGTTTCCAGTCCCAGGCCCAGCCCATCAAATAAGTATGTCATCCAAGAATCTCAGATACAGCTTAATGGATGCATAGAACTTTGAAGTGAACACAATTAAGTTCTTTCATCCCAATAAAACCAGGTTTGCATACATCTGGGTGCAAGCCGTGCCCATTGCAACATCTTTTATTTGTGAAAAGGTTTCCCCCTCAAAAAAATAAAACATTTTTCAAAAATTACCCTGACCAACTCAAACAACAAGTTTGTCTTCATTCTTCAATACATTAAAACAAGAAGGGCTTTTTTGAAATAAATCCAAACTTTCCTCTAAAGGAATAGAGAAAAACAAGTCAGCAATGTCTATGGTTAAAAAAGCCGACATTCTCTGTTACTAAGTCTGGGTTAAGCCGCCTCAGAAAGTCCCAAGAATCCCTTAACATATGGGTTTTCTTTTGCATTACAAAGTACAGGGGCTTGTCAATATACACAGCTATGGGATGAGTTTTTGATCCCCTTGCAGCTACAATTGGCCTGAATGGTAGATTCCTAATGTTCTTATGAATTTCTTGAATTCCAAAAATTTAGGGGACACTTGAGTTATTGACCTTCAAAAATCCCCAAGTTTTAGGAGAAATCCTTTCTTCTGTCCTTAAATCTTCCAGAAACAAGTCTATACAATGATACATTATGTTTATTTCATTTCTAGTTTGTTGGTTCAATGCACTTCACTAGCCAGGTCACCTTGCTATTTGGATTTATTGTTTGTTTTGTGACTTTGCCTTTTTATTATTTTTTTTAGCATATTTTATATTAAATACTGGTAAAGTGGGTCATTCATACAATCAAAACAAAGCAAAGTAGCTCTGTTCTAAAATGGTCTGCATGTTCCTTTGATTTAGCTTTTGATAAACTCTTTTGTGTTATGGCAGAATGCCTCTATTAAATAATAGTTGATGGATGATGACACATCACAAGTGTAAACATTGCTTTATCCTGCTGTCTGCGCATCTAATGTATGTGCTTTCCAACAGCTATTATACCAAAAAACGTTTTTAGAGCATCTTAAAAGTTTTAATTCACAGTTGCTGGCAGTAAATGTAAACTATATTTTACTGTAGCATGTATGTTATAGCAAACGGCAAGTACAGAATTTCACTTATCAGATGTTGTGTTCCGAAAAGTATGACTAAGATGTTTTTACTACTGTGTTCATCATAATTAATGAATATATTGTACGTGTCCTAAATTCTGCACTGAGTAAACATTATATGCTTTGATCATGTATTTAAAAATGTAAATAATGAATCTTTTTCGTCTTGTTTGATTTTAGACTTTGTATCTGGAATACCAAGAGCTGAAAAAACTAAAGGCCTAGTAAGGATCCAGTTCAATTTTACAATTTATTGTTTGTTTGACTTTTACAAATTGTGATTCAGACTTAAATAATTCTGATAGCCAAAGTGGCTTCTTGCAAAAGCACTATAAAATGATCCTATTGTGATGTGCTCATTTAAGTTTAAAGCCGTAGTATTTCATTAGCATTATGCATGTGTGCAAGAAACTAAAAGGAGATCATAAATGTTCGCTTTTACAGCTGGTGTCCGTCTGACAGAGAACTGAAAAGAAAAGAGTGAGATAGGTGGAAGAAGGGAAAGAATTGACTTTAGGCCCTGGCTAATAGGAGAAGCTCTTCATACCACATAGGCAAAGTTTAGAAACAAGTAAAAGGTAGCTGAGCAAAAGAATACAGACTTTTAGCTTTAAGACTGCACTCTTCCAGGATATTTTCCAGAATCGACTCCTTTGGGGTCTCTCCAGTTTGACTGCCATATAGGTAATCCAACTTCTGAGCTAGAGCTGGTGTAGTGGGGTCTTATGTACAAGAGGCTAAGAGTAGTAGTGGCTAGTGTCAATGTGGGGGAAGTTAAGAGAAGATACACAGTAGTATATTAAATATCATGCCAGAAAAGAAAAGAAGGGGAGTAACCTACCCTGTTGTCTTGATTGACATTTGTCCGTTTAAAGTATTTTACTGAGCAGTTATATTTGTATATTGGAGGAAGTGGTGAAATTGGAGAAAAGAGATGCACCTGAGGGAGGTCATTAATATCTTGATCTGTAGGAGTTTATTAGACAGGTGTGGACCTAGGTTGTATTGCCCATTTTGCAACGGTTGTCATGTCTAGGGAAAAGTTTTGGAAATGTGTGCCATAATTTTTAGGAGCTGGAGAGGGAGTACATTTTTGAGGTGTTGAAAGTTTGTGAATAGATTGGGGTAACTAGGTTCCCTGTGACATTTATTTGAGCTTTACATTGAAATGTTGTCACCTCATAGTTTGTGTATCAAGGTGCTACTGTCCTGTATGCATTTTCAAGATAAGTTGTGCTTCTCATTTAGCAGTTGTAACACAGTGACCAAAGGTGATGGCAAAGTATGGACTGTGGCAGAGAGAAAAGAAAATAAAGTACAAAAACATTATGAAGGCGTTGAGTACATATAGGAAAAAAAGCTGTACTGTTAAAAAAATGACAAGGCAAGACAGCGTTTGGTGACATTAGAACAAGTGGTAGATGAGAAGTTGTAAGAAGTCCATAAAACAATCAGATGGGATATTTTGGCCATTGCAGAAGGTGTGATATTTAGAAAACAATTACTAGTATATGGACGTACCAGTATATCCTGTGTTTAGGAATAATGGGACGTAAAGGGGAGGGAATATGCAAACTAAAGTATAAACACAAATGCTACTGGCTCATGACTTCCAAATGATGCATACTAACATGGATTTTCATATCAAGAGTTTTCATTTTTTTCTGCTTGGCAAGGGACAGTTTTTTCGCAGGTTTTCTGCCAGTCATCTTGAGATGAGGCATTGCTGTTTGCAGAGCTTCCTTACTGTAAGGAACATTATCATTAATATCTAAAATGGTAGTATATGGTTCATCAGTCCACACTTTGATGAGCATGTCACTTGAAAAAATAATGGATTGCTGTAATATTAAAGACCACATTTTAAGATGAAGATTTCTGTGGTCAAGAAATGAACTTTCCCTACCCTGCAGTAGGCTTTGAGCTGCAGGAGCACAGTCTCCAACACAGATTGTGTTTTCCTTTTAGGCACCAGATTTTTTGATGTAGCCGCTTTAATGAACTAGGTTTCATTGAATAGTCATGCTTTCATCAAGAACACTTAGCCCACATGCCTAAGTTAGCTATGGATACATGGTAGTTCAACTAAAGAAGCATCACAAGAAACAAAACTTTAAAAATGTCAATGTTTTGGGCTTGGGCTTTGGTAAAATAGTGCTTTCTGTTATGAAGATAGTTTAGCAAGCATTAGCCTTTCATAAATAGCCTAAAAAGAAGGCATACAAAGTACAGTTTTGTACCTACCATAAATGTAGATGTCCGATAGGTATGCATCTGCAGTCATAACATATGGGTTGTCCTGCCTCAGGCAGCCCTTCGGTCGGCCGGATTCCAAAGTCTGGGTCTGGCCTCGGCTGATGTCGCACTTTCCCTTACGTCAGAGCATCTGGGGTATAAAAGCATCAGCCGACGCCATTTTCCTCAGTTTTTCTTGCCCCAGATGCCAGGTGCCCTCTAGGAAGGCTAAATTTGGATAAATGCAATAAAGTTCCAAACATTTGCAAAATTATATATATATATATATATATATATATATATATATATATATATATATATACATGTATATATAAACAAATACACCATAATAGATTCCCCCAGCTAGCTAAAAGAGGGGTAAGCACCCTAGGAATACCACAGAGGGGTAGGAGGGAGGGTAAACCTGACTGCAGATGCATACCTATCGGACATCTACATTTATGGTAGGTACAAAACTGTACTATGTCCTTCAAGGATGCATCTGCAGTCATAACATATGGGTAGAATACCATAGCCAATCTGGGAGTGGGGGTACTAAGAAAAGGATGGTGTAGTTAAGATCCCCTGCAGGACTGCAGTAGCAAAACCTGCTCTGGATCTGGAGTATAAAGGTAGATTGTAATGTTTGGCAAATGTATGCATGGAGCTCCAAGTAGCAGCTTCTAAAATGTCCTTGGTAGCCACCCCTCGTAGGAAGGCTGTAGTGGTGGCCGTGGCCCTTGTGGAATGAGGCCTGATGTTTGCAGGAACTGTCTTTCCATGAAAGGAGTAACAAAATCGAATGCAATTTCCTATTCATTTTTAAATTGTCTGTTTGGAAATTGCTTTTCCTTGCACCCCAGCAGCATATGCTACAAATAGTTGGTCAGTTTTTCTGCTACTTTTAGTTCTGTCCAAGTAGTAGCGTAGTTGTCTGTGTATATCCAGGGTGTGCAGAAGTTTTTTCCCTCTATTCTGTGGATTTGGGAAGAACGTAGGCAAGTGAATAGCTTGGTTCAAGGATACCCTAGATACCACCTTTGGCATAAAAGTAGAATTGGTTCTTAGTGAAACTCTGTCCTGATGAAAGATAAGAAATGGCTGTACTGCCATTAATGCTTGTAACTCAAATACTCTTCTTGCTGAAGTTATTGCCAGAAGGAATGCAGTTTTCCAAGACAGAAACTGTAGATCCGCTGATGCTGCTGGTTCAAAAGGAGGAAGTGTTAGTTTCTCCAACACAAAGTTGAGATCCCAAGCAGGTAAAGGTGGTTTTCTTGGAGGTTTAATATTTTTGATCCCTCCCAGAAATTGCCTGAGGAGAGGGTGTGAGAAGATAGGTGGATCCACATTGTATTCTGCTGAAATTGCTGAGGCATGAATCTTAATGGAAGAATAGGACAGGCCATTGTGGAACAATTCTGCTAAGTATTCCAGAATATGTGTCATGCTTGCCACTGTCACATCTAAGCCTTTTGATGTGTTCCAAATGAGAAATCTTTTCCATTTAGCTGAGTATGTCTTCCTTGTGGAAGGCCGGTGAGCTTCCATGATAATGTCCTTCACTCTCTGTGATAAAACATTTTGATTGGGATTTAAGGAATTTTCCAGGCAGTTAGCTGCAATGTTTTCAAGTTGGGATGCATGATCTTGAAATTGTTCTGCATCAAAAGAAGAGGCCATAGGGGGAGAGGCCATGGTTTTGCCTGTGACATGCTCCTCAATAGTGGATACCAGTGTTGCCTTGGCCAGTCTGGAGCTATCAGAATCACTCTTGGCTGTTCCTCCCTGATCTTCAGTAGAACCTTGTACATTAATGGGAGAGGTGGGAAGGCATATACTTTTAGAGCTTTCCAGCTGAAAGAGAGAGAGTCCACCCTCCAAGCTTGTGGGTGGTATGTCCTTGAGCAGAATGTCTTCAGTTGATGGTTGAGGGGGGAGGCGAACAGATCTATCTCCGGCATTCCCCATGCCTTTGCTATGAGTTGGAAGATGTCTGGGTGCAGCATCCATTCGTGAGCATCCATGGTAGCCAGCCGGCATAGAGGGTAGGAGTGTGTGCCTCCCTGCTTGTTTATGTACCACATGACCGTGGTGTTGTCTGTCCTTATTAACAGGTGGCCTTGATGGAGGAAGGGTTTGAAAGCCTCGATTGCATGCATCACTGCCAGCATTTTCTTTTGGTTTATGTGCATGCGTAGCTGCCCTTGAGACCATAGGCCTTGGATACATTTGCCCTCCATGTGTGCTCCCCATCTTCAGTCTGAAGCGTCCGTGGTGATGGTTTGTTTTGTTTTTGGTATGTTGAAAGGCAACCCTCTGTTGGACTGGCAGGCCTGAGCCCACCACAGGAATTCCTTTTGAAGGCAAGGAATGATTGGTATCAAAGTTTCCAAACTGTGACTGTGTTGAGACCATACACTCCTTAGGTACCATTGTAATTTTCTCATATGCAGCCTGGCCTGTGGTATCAGAATTATGCAGGATGCCATGTAACCCAGGGCCTGCAGGATTTTCCTTGCAGTAAGCTGAGTTTGTCTTGTCAGAATCATGAAGTAATCCGGAAGTTGTTTTTGTTTTTCTTCTGTGAGAAAGGCCATTTGGGTGGTTGTGTCCAGATCTGCACCCAAAAAGGTTATCCTTTGGGATGGAACAAGTCTTGATTTTTGGATGTTGACTGTGTATCCCAAGGCCTGTAGCAGGTGGATGGCATAGGCCAAGTCCTTTATCAAATTTCCCTTGTTGTCCGCTTGTATAAGGCAGTCATCCAGATATGGGTAGATTTGAATCCCCTGAAGTCTGCAGTGTGCAATTACTGATGCCAGGCATTTCGTGAATACTCTGGGCACAGTAGATAAGCCAAAGGGCAATGCTGAGAATTGATAATGCTCTGAGCCTGCAAGAAATCTGAGGTGTCTTCTGCAACTTGGTCGAATAGGGACGTGCAGGTATGCCTTGCCCAACATGGGAAGAAGTTGCTGTAGGGTCAGCATCTTGAATTTTGGCACAATGAGGTAAGTATTCAGTGCGGACAGGTCGAGAATAGGCCTCCATTGATTTTCTTTTCTTGGTACAAGGAATAGTCTGGAGTAAAATCCTTGGCCTTGTTCTGAAAGTGGTACCTTTTCTATAGCTTTCATTTGAAGCAAGTTGTTGATCTGCTTTAAAGCCTCTGCCCTCTGATTTGGTGGTAGGTTTGGCATTCCGTTTCGTTTTGGCAAAGTGTGGAAGTGGAACCTGTATCCTTTGTCTATTATTTGCAGTGTCCATGTGTCCCTTGTAATATAATGCCAGTTTTTTGAGAATAAAGCAAGCTTTCCGCCCAAGGGTGCTTCCAGTTGAGCCCTGGTAGGCGGAATCAGAGTAAAGTCATTGAGCCTGTCCTGGTGTAGTAGTTGTTGTTGCTGCTGTTGCACTACCTCTCTGGTTGGCAGGCTGCCACTGACGGCCTCTGTAGGAGCCCTTCAATTGGCCTCTGCCTCTGGGGTGTCTGTTCCTGCCTCTCTGGGCTCTGTCCGAGTCTGGAAAGGACCAATTCTTAGTAGGCCAGTTTCTGCTGAATCTCGGTGGTTGTACTTGCAGGAAATCCTTAACTGTTTGCACAGATTTTGCCTTTTCTTCAAACTTTTTTAAGACCTCCTGAGCAGAGGAGCCAAATAAATTTTGTTTCTCCATTGGAGCATCCAGGAGTTTAGCTTTAACATGGTCTGGCAAAGATTGTTCCTTCAGCCAGGCATGCCTACGAATAACTGCCCCAGTCATAGCTGACCTAAATGAAGCCTCCAATGCATCATAACCATACTTTAAGAAATGATTACTAACCTGCTGTGAGTTGTGTACCAAATCCTGAAGGGATTTACGGTCAAGGAGTTCAGGAGAAGAAAGTTTCTTCAGTTCATCTAACAAATACTCTTGGTACTGTATCATATGAAATTGACAATTTAATGCCCTGAATGAAAGAGTTGCAGAAGTATATACCTTCTTTCCCCATCTCTCTAAAGCTCTAGACTCTCTTTCAGAAGGTAGAGGATTTTTGGCAGTGGTGGCTGCAACCCCTTTAGGGCCCTGAGAAATAGTTTCTGGGTTTGCAGAATGGGCTTTATACAGATGGAAATGAGAATCCGGGACCCTGTAGTATCTATCAGGTTTGGCAGTGGCCGGAGGGAGAGTATCAGGGGCTGTACTGACATCATTGTACACATCAGCAATTACATTCAAAACAGGAGGTATAGCTAAGGGCCTATGTTGAGGCAAATGTAAAAAGGTCCTTAATCTTTTTCTAGAATCAGAGAATTCCTGACCTTGCCATTGAAAATGCTCTCTCATGGAGTGTAGAGTCTCACCAAAGGAAAACTCTTCAGGAGGGGAGGCCGAAGGGATAGATTCTTCAGCATCAGAATCCTCATAGGGCGAATAAGCCTCCTCCTGGTGGTCTGACAACTCAGATCCATCCGTGGACTCATCTGAAGAGTGTGGGTCAGAGGGGTCAGTCCTGGGCCTTTTGTCTGGTGGAGGGTGAGAGGCCCTGTCCGGGTGAGGTTGTGAACCTGTAATTAAAGAAATAAGATCCTCTGCAAGGCTGAGGATCTGAGAACTAGAGGAAGGCTTCTCCATAATACTCAGAAAGCCAAACCACAAATTCTTCAGAATACACCACGAAAACACTCAGAGAAAGGTCCAAAGGTATGGTGTCGGACATTTCCTGGACACTGGTTTCGGTAGGTAGCTCAGTAGCCGACTCAGCCGGGGCCTCCTGGGCCGCGGTGGTCGGTTGAATGGATTCAGAAGAAGGAATCTCTGAGGACTCTGTTTCGGCCGAAACCGAGACACTCGCGGTAGGCCTTACTGTGGTTTCAGCCGAAACCGCGGGCCGCGAGTGTCGGCCTTGTCCTTCCGTTTTTTCACCAAATGCGATGTCGGAGTCTCCGACGACATTTTATATGCAAAACTAGCCCCAAAAAATTCCTCTGCAAACTCCGACCGACGTCTAAGAGTTCATCGGTTGAAGGAAGCACAGGCTGAACAGGCCGATACGTTGTGGTCTGGGCCTAAGCAAGGAAGGCAGTAGGAATGGAAATCCTTATGAGGTATTTGTTTCCCACAAGTTATACAATTATTTATTTTATCTGACATCGGCTGAGGCAAGAAAGAGTCCCAACGGGGTACTTAGCTTTTTCGAAGTCTTCGGTAGCTGAATTCACTGGATCTGACCGACCGGCACTTGCGAACAGCTTCTGCTTCGGGCACCGCGCGGCAAGAAAGACTGAGGAAAATGGCGTCGGCTGATGCTTTTATACCCCAGACGCTCTGATGTTGGGGAAAGTGCGACATCAGCCGAGGCCAGACCCAGACTTTGGAATCCGGCCGACCGAAGGGCTGCCTGAGGCAGGACAACCCATATGTTATGACTGCAGATGCATCCTTGAAGGACATCAGGTATTTTTGCCTCAAGAAAGGGACCAGGAGAGAAAGATGGCCCACTGTGTAGTTCCAAAGATTTGGTTGGTTGATAAGGTGACATTATTTTTCTGGTTATAGAAGGAAGTACTGAAAGAAAGGGGGATACTGAGATGTTAGAAGTACATGAAAGAACTGCAATTATGGAGCTCAAAGGAGCAGATAAAAAGAGATAACTAAAGGAAGAACACATTTCAAAGCTTTTATTTTTGGTCTGCAGAGGTGAAGAGCAAGAACTGGGTCACATAAAACAAAAGAAGTACAGGTATATCTGAAGAAAAGGGAGTCCTCGGAAACTTTATCAATGTAAATATCGATGGAAGTAGGGAGTATATTTTAAGTGTCTGGATAGAAAGTGTTCACTGTTAGTTCCGCAGCTGTGCTCAGTAGCTCACTGGAAGTAAGCAGTTTGCTAGGTGACTGAATGGCACAGAGCATTCTAATAGTGACTGCAGGGAGGAAATTCCAAGTCTAGCATCAGTGATTTGATGGTTAATAGTCACTGTAAGGACAATATTGTGTCTGTTCTGATGTTACTGGATTTTAGGACTTGTAACTGTATGTGCTGTTGAAGTATGGCTATGTTCATTTCAGGCTTTAGAAAGAGATCGAATCAGGTGGTGGATGTACTCTGAGATGAGTAGGATATTCAGCACTGTACCAAACGTATGCCAATAATAAAATGAAGTAACGTTTAACGACACTTTAAGACAGTAAATAAGAGATGGAATTTTGTGGCCTCATTAAAGTGGTACTAAACCAAGCCCTAACTGGACAGGTGTGTAGCATGCTGCCCTGTGCCTCACCAGAACATGCCTCTTTAAAGGTAATTTTAACAGTGTATTTTGAGTGACTACAATGAAAAACATGCATTTCTGCAGATGACTGCAACACAGGCAAATAAGGTTAATATACCAAAGGGAGGCAAATTTGTTTGGAAAGAAAGTTGAGCAAATTTAAAAGTGTTCATGGAAATTGCTGAGGGATTGGAGCAGATGAAAATGCAGATGTGTACGAGGAACAGAGAAGCCCAAAAGTGGGGCAGTGAATGATAAGAAAAGTATAGTTCTTGGATAAGACAGGGACCTTGTGTGTGTGTGTGTGTGTGTGTGTGTGTGTGCGTGTGTATGTGTGTGTGTATGTGTGTGTGTGTGTGTGTGTGTGTGTGTGTGTGTGTGTGTGTGTGTGTGTGTGTGTGTGTATAAAAAGTTTACACACCCCTGTTAAAATGCCAGGTTTTTCTGATATAAAAAAATGAGACCACAATAAATCATTTCAAAACTTTTCCCACCTTTAATGTGACCTATAACCTGTACAATTAAATTGAAAAACAAACAAATCTGTTAGAGGAAAAATATAAACAAAAACATACAGTAAGCTGGTTGCAAGTGTGCACACCCTTAAACTAATACTTTGTTGAAGCACCTTTTGATTTAATTACAGCATTCAGTCTTCCTGGATAGGAGTCCATCAGCATGGCACATATTGACTTGGCAAAATTTGCCCACTCTTCCTTGCAAAAGCGCTCCAAATTTGTCAGATTGCAAAGGCATCTCTTGTGCATAGCCCTCTTCAGGTCACCCCACAGATTTTCTATTGTATTTCGTTCTGGGCTGTGGCTGGGCCATTCCAAAACTTTAATTTTCTTCTCATGAAGCCATTTTTTTTGTTGAAATGGACATATGATTGGGGTCATTGTTGTATTGAAAGGTGAAATTCCTCTTTATCTTCATCTTTCTAGCAGACACCTGAAGGTGTTGGGCCAAAAGTGACTTGTATTTGGAACTGTTCATAATTCCCTCCACCTTGACTAAAGCCCCATTTCCAGCTGAAGAAAAGCACCCCCCAAAGCATGATACTGCCACCACCATGCTTCACTGAGGGGATGGTGTTCTTTGGTGATGCGAACTGTTGTTTTTGTGCTAAACATACCTTTTGGAATTGTGGCCAAAAAGTACAACCTTGGTCTCATCAGGCCATAATACATTTTCCCACATGCTTTTGGGAGACATGATGTACTGTTTTGAAAATTTTAGCTGAGCCTGGATGTTTTTCTGTGTAAGAAAAGGCTTCCATCTTGCAACCCTGTCCCATAGCGCAGACATATGGAGAATACAAGAGATTGTTGTGACATGTAGCACACAACCAGTACTTGCCAGAAATTCCTGCAGCTCCTTCAATGCTGTTGTAGGTCTCTTGGCAGCTCCCTGACCAGTTTTCATCTTGTATTTTCATCAATTTTGGAGGGACGTCCAGTTCTTTGCAAAGTCACTGTGTCCCATATTTCTCCACTTTTTGATGACTGTCTTCACTGTGTTCCATGATATATCCATTGCTGTGGACATTTTTTTGTACCCTTCTCCTGACTGATACCTTTCAACAATGAGAGCCCTTTGATGCTTTGTAAGCTCTCTGCGAACCGTGGGATTTGCTGTAGCAGGCAACTGAGTAAATGTCAGGAAAATCCTACTAGGGCAGCTGAACTTTATTTGGGTTTAATCATAGTCTCTTTAATTGATGGCAGGTGTGTACCCAAGAAGACTGAATATTGTAATTCAATCAAAAGGTGCTTCAACAAAGTATTAGGGTCTGCACACTTATGCAACCAGCTTACTGCACATTTTTTTATGTTTTATATTTTTCCTGTAACAGATTTGTTTGTTTTTCAATTGAATTGTACAGGTTATAGGTCACAATAAAGGTGGGATAAGTTTTGAAATGATTTATTGTGGTGTCATTTTTTTATATCACAAAAACCTGGCATTTCAACATGGATGTGTAAGCTCCCCACCTACTATTGGTTTTATATTGTTAGCTTTCAGTGAAATGAGATTAGGTTCATAGGTTCATAGGTTTATACTAGGCTATCTGCCCTAAGGCATTTATAAGCCTAGCCCAGAGTTTTTGTGGCTTATGCCACCCCTTATGTTAAAAAATACTGTGCCCATTAGTTTGTTGTGCCGCTGTCCAGCAGTGACACAGAGAGGATTCCCTGGGTAAACCTACGATCTCCCATCCACCGGTCAAGATTTCTCTTGAACAGAGCCAGCGAGGTGCTCTGCCTCACATGGACCGGGATTTTATTCCACAACATAGGGAGTCTCTGGGTGACAAATCTATCCCTCCAGCATGTCCTATTTATATCCGTGCTAAGGTTTAAGTTGCTTGCTCTAGTGGATCTGGTAGATTTGGATTTTTTGAGGTGGAGCATGTCCATTAATTCCGGGTTGGACATGGCCTTGTATGTCAGGCACAGGTCACCTCTGAGCAGACGGTATGCGACTGAATAGAGCTGGAGTTTCTTCAGTCTGGCAGCATATGACAGATTTTGGAGTCCCTTTATCCTTTTGGTGAGGAACTTTTGGGGTCTCTCCAATTGCTGCAGGTGTCGGGTGAGATACATCCCGAATGGGGCATTGTACTCGATCATTGGTCTGATAAGTGAAGAGTACAGGGAACAATGACCTCACTTGATCTGGATGTGAATCCTTCATGATCAGGTGGGCAATGTAGAAGGTTTTTCTAACCACTTTAGCAATGTGAGTGTCAAAAGAAAGGCCACTGTCAACCTGGGTCCCCAGGTCCCTGATAACCTCTTCTGTGCTTAGTGGATTGCCACCTATATGGTAGCTTGGGGTTACCCTGTTTTTCCCGAAGGGTATGACTGTACATTTTTTGGCATTTAACTTCAGGCCATGGCTCTGGCACCAGCTATCAGTTTCCGTGAGACCCCTCTGAAGGATATCTGTGTCCGATGTACTTTCCACTATGGCTCCCAGTTTGCAGTCATCTGCAAACTTTGTCAGCCATAGTCCTCCTATGTTAGCCTGTACTTCTGAGAAGTAGATGCCGAACAACAGGGGGCCAAGGACTGAGCCCTGTGGGACACCACTTGTGACCGGTTTGGAGTCTGACATGGCACCATCTACTCCAACCCTGTGGGTTCTGTCCTTTAGCCAGTTTGCAACCCATCTTGTGACATATGGGTTTACATTTAAGCTGGTGAGCTTCTCTGTAATACCCGAGTGGGGTATTGTGTCGAAAGCTTTTGCAAGGTCAAGGTAGGCTGTATGGACTGCCTTTCCCTCATCAATGGCCTTGGTGACTGTTTCGAAGAAGTCGACCAAGTTCAAAAGGCATGATCTGCCCTTGACAAAGCCAAACTGGGTCGGGTCCAATGTCTGCAAGTCCCCTATGTCTTTGTTTATGAGTTCCATTATGATCCTCTCCATAGCTTTGCAGACCAGGCTTGTTAAGCTTATGGGGTGGTAATTACCAGGGTCCGTAGAGGTACCGCCTTTGTGGAGTGGGACCACAGTTGCCGTACGCCACTCCTTGGGCACGTATCCTGTGGTAAGGCTAAGATTAAACAGCTGCCTTATGTGCGGGTTTAGTTCCTCATTGATTTCGTGTAGCACACAGCCAGGGACACCTTCCGGTCCCATTGATGCTGTGTTTTTAGCTTTAGAGAGAGCAGCTTTCACCTGCGCATTGGAGATGTCTGGGAGGCTGCACTCTCCTTTTGGGGGGAGAGGGGGGTGAAGTTTGCACTGAACCTGTCTGCCAGTATGTTGGCAATGTGTATGGGTTCAGTGATTTTTGTATCATTTTGGACTAATTCTGAGCATGTCTGGGAGTTTCCACCCAGGTTTCTAACATAGCTGAAGAAGGCCTTATGATTGTCTTTTGAATCTATGGCAATTTTTCTCTCAAAGTTGGCCTTGGATGATTTTATGAGTGCTCGTATTTTTTTACTAATAATGATCAAAGGTGTCTTCTCTTTTATGGATTTTGCTGTATCATGTAACAGCTTTCTCCTCTTATTGTAAAGTTTGTTTATGGCTGGGGTCCACCAGACTGGATGTTTGCCCTTGGTGGAAAGAGTCTTGGTTTTATTAGGGATTGCCCTCAATGTGGGGGCTGTGCCCCCACTCCCCCCTAACTATATATACTAAATTCAGGATCGCACTATGGTGGGGGTAAAGGGCATATACATTTTATTTGCCCAATGGTACTTACATTCAGTGAAATTAGTTTTGAGTGATTTGAGCGTTCAGTGATTTTTTTTGAGGGTGAATTGAAATTCAATGAAATGAATTTTCAGTGAATCAAAGTAGGCCCATATATATGTATACACACACACACATACATATATATATATAATATATATATATGTATATATATATATATATATATATATATATATATATATATTTATATATTAATACGTGTATGTATACACACCAGAAGATATACAGTATAAGTTAGGTGGTGCTTCAGAAGAAGTGAAAAAAAAAAAACGTCTACTTCCCATCAGAGATGTGTTAAATAAATGAGTGTAACTGCCCCAAAGAAGGAAAAAACATCATTAGTTTTAGTGCTTTGTTATATTGCCTTCAGATAAGTTAAAAGCAAGACCAATAAGAATATTATTTTAAATGTTGTTGTGTCTTTCAGCTTTTCCCGGTTAGGGGTCACCACAGTGGAACTCCGGTCCGCTAATGATTGGCAGTAGATTTTTCACGAACGTCGAGGTGCCAGCTTAATGTTCAACCTTCAAGGAAGGCATTCCCATTACACATGTCTTTTGAATGCCCACCCAACCCATGGGGAGGACATGCAGACTCCACACAGAAGGCACTCCCTGCACTCCAGCCGAGAATCAAACAGGAGAACCTCTTGCTGTGAGGCAACAACACTAACTCTGCACCACCGTGGAATAATAAGAACATTATTTAAAATAATCATAGTAAATCAATTAAACATTTAATAACTGTGGTAGCATTTTAAAATCAACTAGTCAGATGTGCCCAATTCCAGTCTCACAGTCAAGTTCCTTAGGTTTTAAGGCATTGAATTTTATAAGCAGATTTTCTTTAAAAAGGAACAAACCAGTAATATTTCTTTCATCTTAAATGCAAAGTTGTTCCAACACAACCACCTGCAAATTAGTAGGACTGCTAGAAGCAAATTTATAAGTGTGTAGCTGAATGTGCTTTTTGGCCTGTTATACAGTAGGTGATCATGTTAACCATATCTTAAATTTCCTAATAGTCTAACCAATATAAAATAAGTTGTAAGAGCATTTGAAAACATAGGCAGTCTTTCACTATTACAAGTGAAAGGTTTTATGAGACTCCTTTTCCTAATATTATGTTTTTGAAACTAATGGTTGCATGATTACAAGTAATACAGTGTACAGAAGAGAAAGTTCCCTTATTTGTAATGGATGTTTGTGTAGGTTTTATATGGTCTCACTCTCACAGAGTGGCTATTTACTGCATAGTTCTCTACAATCGAGCCCCTCCTTTAAGAAACAAATGTACTTTTGATTGTATTAGCGTTTAGAAAAATCATCCTTCAGTAAGAGTTAGCAGTCACATAACTTAATGACGATTAGTGTGATTATTAATTACTGAGTAACAGTATTTTTTTTTAATTTTCTGTTATTTTACTGGTGTAAGAGGAAAATAATTAGAAGAACTCCAAATTATTTGTGTAAAAGTGCATCTCTGTTTTGATTACTAGTATGACAATAAGTAGAGAACATCTGAATAAGGTTATCCCCTATGAATACTCTTAACTGTAGTAGCTACTTTCAAAAGTCTTTCTTTCTATTACAAATTTTGTTTAAATGTAAAACTTCAGTGGGAGGAAGGGAATCAAAGAAATGTGGTGGATGAAAATGTGTGCTGTGCTTATTGTTCAATAGAAGAGGTTAAGTTTTCTGTAAATGCTAGTACTGGCAAACTGACCGGGATGGCCTGAATGACACCTAAAAATGGTGCAGGGTAAAAGTACACAGAACAGGTAAAAGAAAATGTGAATCTGCTTTTTGCTATATTTGTTATAAATTGTTCAAAGTCATAGTTTCTCTCTTTACATATAAAAATCAAATTTGTATATCAAAAATACTTGAGACAATATATTCACTTTCAAATAAGCTAAAATCCAACTTTGTATATGATGGGATGAAGGGGGCACCCATTGCACTACTTTGGATCTGATGATTGTTTCATCAGAAATAAACAAATTAGATGAACAAAACGTGAGGAGTTCAGTAATGTAACTTCACATGACAGCATTATCTAAATAATAATCAATGACTTTAATACCATGTATATGCTTTATAAACTTTCTACATCTAATAATAACCAGCACATATCAGAATAGGAAACTGAAATTTTTCTTTTATTCAAAGAAACATTGATGTCTTCTATAATGTGAGTCTCTCTATAGGTAATTATATATTTTTTTCTTTTGGTGCACATATTAATTCACTGTAAGCTTTTGTTGTCCAATGCAGATCTCATTGTTACTCAAAAAGCCTACTATTGTATAGTATCACCACATCCAGTAACACTGTTGTATTAAAACCTTTTCTTATCTGCCCTTTGGGCCAGAGTCATAGCTGAAGAAGGGTCTCTAGACCAATTCAGTTAACCAGTTATCAAGGTGAGTCTGCAGCTAGATGCCAGCAGAGGAAACATTGAGAATCTTCTGAGACATCTAGTTGAGTCTTCTGACCAGCAAGCTCCAGACGTCTGGCCTCCAGGTGAATAACTGTTCTACATCATTGGTCTTGCAAGTGTATGATGCCTTGGTTTGTTGTCCTCTGGGCTACCCCGTAGCCAGCCATGCCAGGATCTCACCCTATCCCAACCCTGGTATGCTCCCCTGTATGTCATTGACCATCCTTTGTTCATTGTCCAACTATCTCCTTCATCTCTTGTCTACTCGCTGTACATAGGTGTTCATCCCCTGTCCTCCTAACCGTTCAAGTGTGTACAACCCCATCTGTCTGGGCTGTGTGTCTGTCAGCTCCGAGTGTGTGTGCCTTTCTCACAGTGTTGCACCCCCAACCCCCCCCTGTCTTATTGTCTTCCCCACCAGTCTTTCATTTGTTAAACTTAAAAAATGGGTTCTTTCCTCGCAAGAAATGAGGCTTCCTTCCCCTAACTTATTGTTACCCTTTTGTGTTTGCCAGTGCTTGTTGTTCTCCACTTTTTTATTTTTGTAAACTCCATTTCATCACTGTTTTTATGCTGAACAGTGACTCCTCCAGGTCATTTCCAATAGAAGAGCCTTTGCAGCCCTACTTGAAAGCAGACCTGATAGCCACAGGTGACTGAACACCAGATAAAATGGCTGACAGAAACCAAAGTGATCTGAGCAACTCCATTGTAAGTAGTCTTGCAGAAGGTTGAGAGATTGGCAAAAGATCATCTGGTGCATGTAAATAACACCACTGCAGATATGAAGTGGATTTGTCTCACTATACCTTCACACCCCACTTGCTGGGGAGTTTCTCCTGCTTTCTGACAGCCATCTATTTTCAGTTGCTACTCCCACACTGTTGGGAATCATAGTACATACTATTAAATGTACATATACATCAGTTAAGATAGTAGAAGACCCTAATATTGAAAACATGCTAATGGCACATTTGTAGGTTCATAGGTTCATAAGTAGGTACTAGCCTATCGGCCTTGGGGCTTATATAAACCTAGCCAAAAAAAGCCTCCAAGCTACACGCTCTAGGGACCTAAACCTTGCCAGCACAATAAACAGAACATGCTGGAGGGATAGATTCCTGTCCCAGAGACTTCCCATACTCTGGAATAACCTACCTATCTATGTCAAACAAAGCAACACATTAGCACTCTTCAAGAAAAATCTTGATGATTGGATGGGAAATAGGAAATTCACCCCAGGGATCACCTCTGTGGCTCTGCTTGACAGTGGCACAGGAAAATCATTTTCTTGGGTGGCAAAAGCCAGGGTACCTTTTTGGCTGGGCTTGTGTAGGCCCCAGGGCCGATAGCCTAGTACCTACCTATGAACCTGTAAAAGGTTCCCTGGCTTTCGCCACCCAAGAAAATTATTTTCCTGTGTCCCTGTCAAGCAGTGCCACAGAAGTGATCCCTGGGGTGAATTTTCTGTTTCCCATCCAGTTATCAAGGTTTTTCTTAGAGGGCCAGTGAGGAGCTTTGCTTGACATGAATGGGTAGTTTTTTCCAGAGTATGGGAAGTCTCTGGGACAGGAATCTATCCCTCCAGCATGTTCTGTTTATTGTGGTGACAAAGTTTATGTCCCTGGAGCATGTGGTTCAGAGAGATCATGATTTCTTTAAGTGTAGCATTTCTAACAGCTCTGAGTTTGACATAGCTTTGCATGTTTGGCAGAGATCACCTCTGAGTTGGCGATATGTGACTGAGTAGAGCTGGAGTTTTTTGAGACGGTCTGCGTATGGCATCTGTTTGAGGCTGATAATCCTCTTAGTGAGGTATTTCTGTGGCCTTTTCAATTGTTGTAGGTGTCTTGTGAGATGCATGAAAAAACAGGGCATTATACTCTATAATGGGTCTGATGAGGGATGAGCAGAGAGGAACAATGACCTCCTTTTTTCTAGAGGAGAACCCTTTTGTGATGAGGTGTGCCATGTAGAGGGATTTCCTGACTACTTTGGCGATGTGGTTATCAAAGGAGAGACTGCTGTCCACATGTGTCCTGAGGTCTCATTACATTTTCAGTGTTTAGTGAGCTACCGCCTATGTGGTAGTTCATGGGTACCGCATTTTTCCCAAAGGGGATGACAATGCACTTCTTGACACTGAGCTTGAGGCCATGACTTTGACACTAAGCATCTGTCTCTGTGAGGCCCTTTTGTAGAATGTCTACATCTTTAGGTGATTCTTTTATGGCTCCCAGTTTGCAGTCATCTGTGAATATTGTTAGCCAAAGACCTTCTGTGCTGGCCTGCACTTTAGAGAAGTAGATGCTGAAGAGGAGAGGACCCAGGACTGAACCCTGTGGTACTCCACTCGTCACTGGTCAGAAGTCGGACTTGGAGTCAGCTACTTTTACTGCGTGGGTTCTGTCACTGAGCCAGTTGGCCACCCATCTTGTGACATAGGGATTTATGCCCAGTTTAGTGAGTTTATCTATAATTCCAGAGTGGGGGATGGTATTGAAAGCCTTGGCGAGGTCAAGATAGGCTGTGTGCACTACCTTGCCGTCGTCTACGGCTCTAGTGACTGCTTCAAAGAAGTCAATCAAGTTTAGTAGACATGATCTACCTTTTACAAACCCAAACTGAGAGAGATCCAGGGCTTGGAAGTTACTTATGTCTTTGTTTACATGCTCCAAGATGATACGTTCCATGGCCTTGCAGACCAGGCTCGGCAGGCTAATGGGGCAGTAGTTTCTGGAGTCCGTGGTGGCACCGCTTTTTATGGAGTGGGATAACCGTCGCTGTGTGCCATTCAGTAGGTACATAGCCTGAGGTGAGGCTATGATTGAACATGGTACTTAGGTGGGGTGCAAGTTCATTCTGTAGTTTGTGAAGTACACAGCCTGGGGTGTTGTCTGGTCTCATGGATGCTGTGTTCTTGGCTTTGGAGAGTGCGGTCTTTACTTGTTCATCCATGATTATAGGGGCGTTGCATTCTTCCAGTATTAAGATGGGCCTTTTGGAGGGTGGGGTGGGGGGGTAAAGTTAGCACTGAACCTATCTGCCAGTATGTTTACAGTATCAGTTGGTTCTGTATATTTAGTGATTCTGGCTCTCTTTCCAGAATCTGTGCCTTCCCCTGGTGAAGGAGGTCAGGGCTGTGCCACTTCAGGTTATTGTAATAATGCCAGTGGTATTGGTGTGCTTTCTAGGAGCTAGGTAGCTGCAGCTGTACATCTCCACACTGCTTGCCTGAGCGCACATTGAGTAGGCCATGCTAGCTTGCCCTAAATGCAATGCCCATTGTGCTGGCCATGTAAGCTTCTCTAATGCTGTTAATGTGCCTAATGCAACCTAGCCCCATCTTTATCTTTACTGCTGCTGTTTGTGTTTGGTGCTTTGTTTGGTATGCAAGTACTACCTACTGCCTGTTGCATATCTGATTAGCACTGTGGCACTTTGTATAGTAACCATCTCGAATACTAGCAGTGCTTTTCTTTGAATCCCTCATCAAGATCCAGAGAAGTCAACCTACCACTGTATTAGACCCATCATTGAATGTAATATCAATCAACTGGGAATGCCTCGAAGATTTCAAACCATGGAAATTAAAGCTTTTAAATCCTTCACCTACCCCAACAGATTAGTGTGAATCTCTTTATACTTGGTAGCCTACAGGTTGCTGTGAGGTGACCTGCATCTCACTTTTCGAGACATGAAAGACCCAGTACTATTTGATCTCCTGTTTCTTTGCATTACCAGTGGTTCTTCAGCACCCGCAACAACAGATAAACTAGACTTTCAGGGGAAAGAGTTTCCCAACTCAGTCCATTCCTAGCCTATGGAATGTTACCCTTGCAGGTCAAATGAAGTGCTGCTTTAAAGACAGTATAGATAGACACAAGTTTACACCTAGTTTGTAATGCACTGCCCTGCTTGATTTGGGAGGTGATCACTATTAAGTGCTTCGAAAGGGTGACAATTTTTAATTTTGACTGCTTAAAGTTGTATATGGCTTACATCTTGTAGTCCCTGTGATCTCTTGCCTAGCATACTTTTATGTTCCAGACAGAAAATAAAATGATATTAGTTTGTACATGGTATATAAGCGAGAGAGTGGAGGAAACATAGAGGAAAAAAATTGCTCGCAGTCCTACACTGATACATGTCTATGTATAAATGTTTATGTATGTATTTTGTAAGTCTTAAAAGCTACTGGAGATACAAGGAGAGACCAACCGCTACCCCAAAACAAAACACGTGCAACACATATCTCACAAAGCCAGTGTGCCGAACAGTTACAGCCCTTAAGGCTAAACAACACACCTGATACACTTGTAATAGGTGACTCTATCGTCAGGCACACTGACGTCCAACTCACCAGGCTGAACAAGGAGAAGGTCACGGTGAGCAGCCTGTCTGGCGCTAGGATCCGCCACATAACACAAGCACTCAGGTCACTCCAAGGCAAGTACAAATATGACTCAGTCATTGTCCATGCTGGTGTGAATGACCTGAGACGTACCTCCCTGGACTACATGAAAAGAGACATAGAGGAGCTCTCTGAGCATGTAGCCCAGGCTGGTATGACCCTGACCTTGAGTAGCATCTTACATTCACCAAGAATGATGCCACAATATGAAGACAAGATGATCAATTTCAACAATTGGCTTAAGTATTGGTGTCATTCAAAGGGGATCCAATGCCTGTCAGCTTGGGATGATATGCACGACAAGCCACGATGCTTTGCTAGGGACGGCTTGCACCTGTCACCCCTGGGCTTTCGGATATTGACAAAGGCTCTTGCTACCCCCATAGTGCCTTTTTAGGCAAGGCTCAAAAGACAAACCCACCTCCATAGGTATCACAAGGGATAAGAAACTAAGAGTAATGCTACTCAACGCTAGAAGTCTAAACCTCAAGATGCACGCACTCTAAACTCTCCTTAGCATGGAGAACATCGATATCTGTGCAGTAACAGAAACCTGGTTCAGGACTCCCGAGAGCACCCCAGCACTACCAGGTTATACCTCATACCATGCTTTTCCGCTCCAAAACTTGGACTGAACCACAAAAGGAGGGGAGTATCGATATTCATCAAAGATACCCACACCTCTAGGTTGGTGGCAAAGCACGAAGCATCAGAGACTATCCATGTGCAACTAACAGTGGATAAAACTGCCTTCCAGTTTATAGCCTGCTACAGACCACCCTCCCAAACCCAGGAACCCCACTCGGCCTTCCTGAGAACACTGGAAAATATGAAGGTCTCTCCGAACACCATTATATTGGGCGACTTCAACTACCCAAACATAGATTTGGAGCATTACTCTAGCTCCAACACCCTTGCCCAAAGGTTCCTAGAATTCATAAACTCAAATGCTATGGAACAACTTGTTACCACTCCCACAAGAGGGGAAAACATACTGGACCTGATCATTACCAACATGGGGACTCTATGCTCCAGACCAGAAGTGTATCCCTCACTGGTAAGATCAGACCATAAACTGATCTCACTGGATATTCACATACCGACCCCACCCCCCTGCCCAGAAAACCACAGTGAAAAACTTCTCTAAAGCAAATTTCACACTCCTCAAAACCGAGGTGGAATCCTTCAAAGCCCCCGGGCCTGTGGAAAATATGGCCCAGACCGCAGAATCCTTTATAAATGCATTCTGTGAACACCTTCAGGAATGCATGGATCATGCAATCCCAAATAAAACCAAGACCCAATCCTCCAAAGGCAGACGACCTGTCTGGTGGACCCCAGCCATAAACAAACTATACAATAGAAGGAGGAAGCTACTACATGATAGAGCAAAATCCCAAAAAGGGAAGGCATCTCTGATCAGTATTAGCAAAAAACTAAGGGCACTCATAAAATCGTCAAAGGCCAGCTTCGAGAGAAAAATTGCACAGGACACTAAAGATAATCACAAGGCTTTCTTTAGTTATGTTAGGAACCTGGGTGGGAATTCCCAGATATGCTCAGATTTAGTCCAAAATGACAAAAAATACACTGATCCCACAGACATTGCCAACATCCTAGCTGACAGGTTCAGCGCAAACCTCTCCCCCCCCAAAGGGCAAATATCTATCCCAGCAGAGTGCTGCCCCCCCCCCCCGACATCTCAGATGCTCAGGTGGGAGCCGCCCTCTCCAAAGCAAAAAACACAGCATCAATGGGACCAGACGGTGTCCCAGGCTGCATCCTACATGAACTCCAAGAAGAGCTAAACCCAAACATAAAACTACTGTTCAATCTCAGCCTTACTACAGGATATGTACCTAAAGAGTGGCGTACAGCAACAGTGGTCCCTCTCCACAAAGGTGGTGCCTCAACGGACCCTGGAAACTATCGCCCCATAAGCCTGACTAGCTTGGTCTGCAAAGCTATGGAAAGGATCATCATGGACCTCATAAATAAAGATATTGGGGACCTACAGACACTGGATCCTACCCAGTTTGGCTTTGTTAAGGGCAGATCCTGCCTCTTAAACCTGGTTGACTTCTTTGAAACAGTCACCAAGGCCATTGACAAGGGAAGGTGGTCCACACAGCCTATCTGGACCTCAAAAGCCTTCGATACAATACCCCACTCAGGCATTATAGATAAGCTCACCAGCTTAAATATAACCCCCTATGTCACTAGATGGGTTGCAAACTGGCTCAAGGACAGAACCCACATGGTTAGAATTGCTGGAGCCATGTCAGACTCCAAACCAGTTACAAGTGGCGTCCCACAAGGCTCAGTCCTGGGACCTCTCTTGTTTGGTATATATTTCTCAGAGGTACAGGCCAACACGGAAGGACTGTGGCTGACCAAGTTCACAGATGACTGCAAACTGGGCCATAATCGACTCTCCAGCCGACACAAGCATCCTCCAAAAGGGCCTCATAGAAACAGACAACTGGTGCCAGAGCCATGGCCTCAAGCTAAACGCCAAAAGTGTATAGTCATCCCTTTGGCAAAACAAAGTGCCCACAAATTACCACATAGGTGGTAATCCATTAAGTACAGAAGAAGTCATTAGGGACCTGGGGACCCAAGTTGATAGCAATCTCTCATTTGACAACCACGTGGCCAAAGTGGTTAGAAAAACATTTTATATAGCCCACCTAATCATGAAGGGATTCACATCTAGATTAGGGGAGGTCATCGTGCCTCTTTACTCATCTCTCATCAGGCCCATAATCGAGTACAATGCCCCTTTTGGGATGTACCTTACCAAACACCTGCAGCAACTGGAAAGACCCCAAAAGTACCTCACCAAGAGGATCAAAGGGCTCAAACAGATGCCATATGCTGCCCGGTTAAAGAAACTCCAGCTCTACTCAGTGGCATACCGCCTGCTCAGAGGTGACCTGTGCCTGACGTATAAGGCCATGTCCAACCCGAATTAAGGGACATGCTGCACCTCAAAAATCCAAATCCCATCGAGCTACACGCCGAGAGACTTGAACCTCAGCATTGAAATAAATAGGACATGCTGGAGGGACAGATTCATAACCCAGAGGCTCCCTTCACTATGGAATAAAATCCCAGTCCAGGTTAGGCAGAGTCCCTCATTGACTCTCTTCAAGAGGAATCTTGATGAGTGGATGGGAGATCATAGGTTTACCCCGGGTATCACTTCTGTGTCACTTTTAGACAGAGGCACAGTATACTAACCTCGAAAAAGGGCATAGCAAAATTAATTTAAAATGGGTGGCGAAAGCCAAACATACTCTGGCTAGGCTTATAAATGCCCTAGGGCAGATAGCCTAGTATGAACCTATGAACCTAAGGACATAAAAAAGCAGGCTTATTTGTAGAAACAAATAAGAATGAATATAAAGTATAACAGCTTGGCTTTCATCATTAAGCTACATAAATATATATATATATATATATATATATATATATATATATATATATGTGTGTGTGTGTATGTGTGTGTGTATGTATGTATGTTGTTTACAGTACCTTGGTGCAAGCTTAACATTCCACATTCCAGAGGTAACTCTTAACAGGATCAGTCTACATAGCTCTTCCAGCAGCTGTCTACAAAATTACACTTCACAGCTGTAGGCTTTGTCAGGCCTTCCTTTCAGCTCCACAGGCAAAGTATTTCCCTGAACTGACTTCAGTCTGCATCTACCATAGGTAATGACTGGGCTGTCCATCCTCAGGAGCATGAGTCTTTGCCAAAGGCGCTACTGTACTCATGATTAACCACAGCTTGAGAAATAAACTTTCTGTCTATGACTTGAAGACAACAGATGTTTGTTATACACACCATTAAATTATTCTTGGTAATGCAGTTAATTAGCCAACTTTTGTCTGGTAGTATTATATTCTCATACATTTAAAGGCCCACTCCACCCCTTTTTTAGGCACGGGTGTTGCAACTAACCCCTCCCCAGTACAAAACCATCATTTTGGACTTTCTGCCAATCATTAGCAGACCGGAGTTTTGCTGTGGCGACCCCTAACCTGGAAATGCCGAAATATACGACAACAACCAATGAATTTTAAAGACCCAACCCACCAGCAGTCTTGTTGTCATCCCAAAACTGTGAGTAATGGTATACTGGAAGGGTTGAAGGGATGGTGCCCAGCTGCATAATTTCGTAACAAATAATGTAGAATTCCTTCCTTGTTTTTACTTGCACAATATATAGATCATATTTTAACAAGTTTGCTGATTCAGTATTATTGTCTTCACTAGTTTGTCTTTAATTGGAATGTAAAGCCTCCTCTCAAAAACACTGGCACTTGAAGTTCTCCTAGGTCTTCCCCTAAAAAGGATAGATGTGGATACAAAATATTCTCCTGCTTTAACTTTTCAAGTTTAGTAGTTCAAGTGTGCATGTTGCCCTACCTTAGAATTTTGTATTTATTTGCATACAACATACAGACCCATTCAATAACATGATCATGATTTATTTATTTATTTCAAGTTTAACGTTATATGTATGTAAATGTATTTACTTGTATTCAAGTCTTTGTTTATATGCACTTTGCATTTCTTCACTTATTTGTAATTTATTGCATATGATTTTTTTATTTCTTTGTTTACTGACTTGCATACCTTTCAACTGTCCAGATTTTCACAAAATGTCCAGAATTTTGTGTCACATTTTGGGTCTGTTCCTCATAAAATGAGTGGGTTTCTGGCAAATCACTGAGGATTGAATTCGCTAGATAATGGCATGCCTTTGAGTTTCAGATGTCATATCTTGTTAGCTTAGTAACTTTTAAAGTTTATAACAATTACAGTCTGTCCTATTTTTGGGCTTTGTTGCCCTTTATTTTAGGCTTTGTCCAGATTTCTTGCTCTAAGTGGTTGAGAGGTATGGACTTTATTTCTTAGTTACATTGCCTCCTTCTTGGTGTTCTGGTTGCTACTGTCGTGTAGAGTAGAGTTTCTGAGTAGTTTAGTCACTGACTTGTGGTTGCTGAGAAACATTTCATAATGGTATGCTTTGATCATTGCATAAGTACCCATTGTGGTCATTCTGATTTGTTCCAGGACTTTTGGGTGACACATCTTTGAAAAGCTACCAAACATGACTTTGTCATCCTCCTTGCTCATTTTTTAATGACAGGTAAAGTCCTTGGTTTAGCAATTATGTTGGCTACAAACTATTGTAATAGTGTCAGTTTTTGGTTAGTTTTGACTTTGAATTCTACTAAGGCTTTGGACAGGTCCTCTGTGTTTCTAGTGAAAACATGGCTGGTATCAGCAAAAATAAATCTCTGACTCACTATTTGTCAGGACACACTTAGCTGAAACAGTCCATGTTCTAGGCAGCAGAGGGATAATTAGTTGTTATAGCAAGCCTGTGGCCAAACTGCCAGTGCTGACATCACCAGAGTCAGTCTTACAAAACACTACAGACACAAGTATGTAAGAAAGCACAGATTAACTTGGTGAAACAAATTAACATGTAGCCCAGCTAGCTTTCAACAGTCAATTCCCACAAAATATATGCAGTATTTACAGTACCTTGGTATAAGGGTAACAGTACTCAAAGATAACCACCATACAGGTTTCACCCACACAAACCTTTCAACAACAGGCTGCAAAATTGTCAAAGCTAGACTTGCTCCATGGCACAGAAGGATAAAGCCATTACTGTGACTCAGGTGAACTGATTTTTATTAGTGGCCCTAACGCTGAAGAAGATGGGCAGGAAGGGAGAGGAGTGAAGAGGTGTAGCCCACTTCCCTCTCCTGGGGATAGAGAGTGTGTTGAGTGCTTGAGAAGCTCATTAAGGAGTGTGATTTATTTGGTGGAGACTGGGGAAACCACTTCTCATGCTTGAGGAATGGAGGAAGGACTGCTTGCTGTCAACGTCCCTTTTGAAAGTGAGATTAATAAAATTGTCAGATAGATGCTTGGATTTCCCAGCGATCCCTTTTATCCCATTCCTATGAGAAAAAATATGGCTGATAATCTGGTTAATACAGCTAAGGATTTTACAACAGCATTGAAACTGCCCTTCTGTGGTAGTCATTGAGTTATAAGGCAAATGGTTAAGAAAAGCTGGGTAACTATAAAAGGGACCTTAGCACATATTTATTACTAGCAAGGGTTCTAATTTGAAACAGAAGTTAGAAAATGGATTGAACACAGTAGATAGCAAGTACAGCAAGCCTTCTAGAAGGATGAATAAATACTTGAGCCTGCATAAAATGCAGGTTCATATTTATTTATTTATGTGACATTTGTTAACTGGGTTGGTCCAAGTGGGCCAGGGCCCATTTTCAGTGGAGACCAAGTGTTATACATACAGAATTGAAAAGTACAGTTTGAGAATTTACAATATAAATGTAACATGTTATTTTATTTTATCAAACAGAAGTACAAGCAGTTTCCTAAAGTAGAGAAGTTGTATATATAGTGGTCAGGCAGTAAGTGATAATGATAATATGTAGTTGTTACCAGGCAATACAGTTTAAAAATGGACATAGATGTACAAATTGTGGTTACAAGTAAAGTACAAATCTTTGCATATATGTATGTAGCTTATAGCTGCAATTGAGTGAGAGGAATGATAATGATTTGAGAGAGAATTAGAGTCATAGGAATTACTACAGTAAGATGAAGTGAAGCAAGATTATATGGGGGATGGTGAGGGGGGATTAGGTGGGTTCTTGGCAGAGGCAGATCCATGTGTTCAATAGGAGGTGTTTTAGCATTTTTAAACTGTTTTTGGGGTGTGATATTTCTTACATGAGTGGGGAGTTTGTTTCAGGCTTGGGACATTATTTGTGTAAGAGTTTGCCAATGATTTTCTTTGGCTTGTAGATATCAAGGAGATGTTGATCAGTGCTACTGAGTGATTGATTAGGGGTGTAATAGGATACTAGGAGGAAAGGGAGGGGCAGGCAGTAGGTTTATTGAGTGTTGAATGTGTGATGTGTAGCTATGAAACTAGGATTTATTGAGGGAGTTCTAGCCATTGAAGTTTCTTTAGTGCATAGCAGTGGTGAGAGTTATAGGGTTGCTTTGTGTCAAATCTAGCAATTTTGCACAGGAGATATGACTTGGTCTCTCCCTTAAACATATTTTTGTGTCACCAGTTCTTAAATTTCAAAGCGACTGGCCATCAAAAACACCCTTTGTCAGGAAGTTATCTAAACCACCTTCCTCTAAGAGTAAAAGAGGTGCCAGAATGCCTTACGCTGCCAAATCCTCTTCTACTACTCCTGCTGCTCAGAAATGGCCCTTTACAAGCACGTTTGGTAGATTGTGACTACCAACCCACTTGCAATCACACCAAACTTTCCTTGCATCTTTGTCCTCTCCCTTCCTGATTGGAAACAGATCACCCAAGACTTCTGGGTTCTTTTGATTATCCTCGGACGGTAATTCATAGTTTGGAAGACTCCTACTATTACCTTCAGAGGTATTCCACAACCTCCAAAAGATCAGTTGACCTTCTTCCCTCTTGACCTTCTTCCCTTAGGTAATTCACACCTTGCTTTCTCAGGGTACCATTCAACAGGTTTCTCCTTCCCAAACAGGAAAGAGCTTCTATTCAAGAATGTTCCTAGTACCCAGAAAAGACAGTCCTTGCTGACCCATTCTAGATCTGTCCCAGCTAACCACCTTTTTAAAGGTGCCCACCTTTTGCATGCTTTCCTTAAACACTGTGCTTCTTCTTATTCTTCCTCAGGCCTTCATGGTGTCACTGGGCATCAAGGACGCCTATCTTCATATCTCTATTCATCCTCTCTACAGGAAATTTCTGCACTTTGCTATTACTTCCTCACATTTTCATTTTGCTGCCTTGCCATTTGGTCTATCTATGGCACCAAGGGTCTTCATAAAATGTTTCTCCTGTCATTGCATTTTGAAGGCTCAGAGGTATCCAGATTTTCCCTTACCTGGATTACCTTCTCCAGGCACAGTCCCCAGACATCCTTCTGCTGGAAAGTCTAGGATTCACTATAAATTCCAAAAATCCTGTGTTGTTCCTTCACAGGACCATGTTTTCCTAGGATGCAGATCCTGTTGTCTCTTCTGGAAAGGCTAGGATTCACTATAAATTCCCAAAAATCCCGTGTCGTTCCTTCATAGGACCTTGTTTCCTAGGATACATAATCCAATCAGACAAGATGCTGGCTTCCCTACCCCCTCAAAACGTCTTGTCTCTTACTGCTTACCTTCAAATCATCACTCCACTCCAGTCCTTGACTGCTGGGGAGTTCCTCCACCTGCTGGGCTTCATGGCATCCACTTTTCCCATGCTACCTCTGGTCAAACTCCACATGAGGAAATTCCACTAGTAGAGCAGGTCAGTCTGGGTGCAAAATGCCCATCCTCTAGATTTTGTGACACCCCCCCCTTCACTGCTTCCTAAAAGAGCTGGAGTGGTAGATCATCAGGTTACCGTAAACACAGAACTTCCACTTCAATCCCCCCCATCTCAGAAGTTGTACACGAATGCCTCAGATGTGGGGTGGTGGGCAATGTTTGCCTCTTGGAAGGCTCAGGATATGTGATCTCCTTCCCAAATGAAGGAACATGAATATCAAAGAGATGAGAGCTCTTATTTTTGCTCTGCAAACCTTTCATCCTTTCCTGAACCAGGTCCCTTAAAGTGGTTCACAGAAAACACCATAGTACTTTGGTACATCAACAAGCCGGGGGGGACCTGTGCAGGTTGGCTCTCAAGGCTTGGGAGTTGGCAACTCAATATCATTTGACCCTTCAGGCAGTTTTCATTCTTTTCAGTCAGACTGTGGTGGCACACACATTGAGAGGATCCCATGACTCAATCTTATGAATGGATGTTGCACAGGGATGTGTTTCACGGTGGGTATTCCTCAAGTAGATCTATTTGCCTCCCCCATGAACAGGTAAATTCCAAAGTTTTATGCCAGAGTTCCCAACCCACAGGCATAGAAGATGGATGCCCTATCATTTTCTTGGAAGAGGATGTTTCTCTCTGCATCCCCCCTTCCCTCTCCTTCAGAAAGTTTTGTTGAAAATCCAGCAGGACCAACCAAGATAACACTGGTTCCTCCCTCCTACTTTTAGCGAAGGGCGATCATCATAAGTTACCTCACAGGGTGGATCTACTCACAGGACAAGGGATCTGTAATACATCCACAGATGTTAATACTTAAGATGACACTGTGGGTGATAAGATTTTGATCCTTTCACACACCTATTTTCTAAGGATATGCTTCATGTTCTGCAGGAGGCCAGAAAACCCAGTACTATGAAACCCTGCATTTCCAAATGGAAGAGGTTTTTCATCTGATGTCCTTCCAAAAACCTAAAACCATTGTCTGTGGATATTCTCGTGATTTTGTCTCATCTGTGTGAATCACTGAAGACTGGATTGTTTTGCTCTTCACTGAAAGCTCATCTCTCAGCCATTTCTGCCTGTCTGCCTATGACACCTCCTCTGGCTAAAAGTTGGAAGTCAAACATTTCTTGAAAGGTGTCATTCCTATCAGACCACCAAGGAAACCATTTCTACCTTCTTGGGATTTAGATTTTGTTCTGTAAAAACTTACATTGCCTCCCTTTGAACCAGGAGTTTTGTCTTCCCTTCAGCATTGCACTTGGAAGGGAATGCATCTTTTAGCCATCACTTCAGCCAGAAGGATTTCAGAACTACAGACCCTTATGGCTTCTGCTCCCTTTACAGTTTTCCACAAGGATAAGGTTTTTCCCTTGCACTAATCCCTCTTCCATGCCCAAAGTGGTGAGTGAGTTGTCTACTAATCACTCCATTAATCTGCTCATTTTCTTTCCCTCTCCATAGTCTTCTAGTGAGAGAATATTACACACCTTGGATGTACATAGACAAATCAGGTTTTATTTGGATAAAACTAAGTCCTTAAGGAAATCTGACTGACTCTCTTTGCTGCCATCCTAGGGCCCTGGGCAAACCTGTTTCCAAGCAGACAGTTTCCTCTTGGATCTCTTAGGTTCTTTATTTTTGTCATGTGACTCATGGGGAAAACACTTGCATCTCCAGTTAAGGCTGTTCCACTAGAGCTGTATTGTCTTCAGGTGTTTTTTCAAGGGTGTAGATACTGCTTCAATTTTAGAAGCAGCCACTTGGTTTTCAATCCATACTTTCAAAGAAGTTGGATGGTATATCTAGATCCAGAGTTGGTTTTGCCAGGGCTGTTCTCCAGGGGGTTGTAGAGAGTGCTTCTCCCCCTCCTCCCTTTCTTTATTCTGCATGAACTTTGGTGTTTTCCTTCATGTTATGAATACTGCAAGATATAAATAGAAGGACATAGAATAGTTGTGTACAATCTTACCATAACTGTAGATTTTCTTCTGTATATTTTGCAGTATTCTATCCCTCCTACTTTCCCCCTGATGCTTGCTTGATTCTTGGATATGTGTTTCTCAGTTTACCTTGGGCTGGTGTGCTGACTGAGGCATCCAGTTCTGAGGATGGTATGTGCTGACATCTGCTTTACACCCAATGTCACTTTGTGACTGGCATTGGATGGTATCCTGTGTGTGACGTCTCACGTACCTAAAAGTAGCTTTAGACTTTTGTATACTGGCCAGACGTTCAGAGCAGCCTGCGGCGGACTCCCTCATGTTATGAATGCTGCAACATATAGAAGAGAAGGGCATCTGTGGTTATGGTAAGATTTTACACAACTATTCTTTTGTAAGTATTGTGGCTGCATAGAGTAGAGGATGTAGGAGGAATGCTTGGGCAAGAGAATGTCTAGTGTGTGCAGTGAGGAATTTCTTGTTTCTATAAAATAAGCCATTATTTTATGTTTTTATAATGCATCACTGAATGTGAATATCAAATTTTAATTGATAGTCAATTATGGTACTTAACTAACTTAGTGCGGGGTTCTACTTTAATGATGGTGTTGTCATGAGATGGTAAAGGTAGTCTTGTGGTGGGATAGTGATTGGGGAAGGAGAGAAGGAGGTTTGTGGTTTAAGATGAGCTGATTTTCTGAAAGCCATCTTTCAATGGACAGGAAAGAGGTTTGGGTAAGTGAGTGAAGGTGAGATATGGTGACAGAGAGGGAGATAAGTTTAGAGTCATGTGCACATTGTATAAGAGAGGACTGGCTGCAAGATGTATGGAGGTTGTTAGGAAGTATGTTAAATAGAAGGGGCCCCAGGATAGAGCCCTGTGGGACTCCTGTTTGGATATGTAGGAAGGGGGAGCAGGAAGTGAGTCATCTGACAGACTGTAGCCTATTGGTGAGGTAGCTGGAGAACCAGTTGAGAGTGGAGGTCGAGGACTTGAGATTGGATAGTTTAGTGAGAAGTTTAGCGTGAGATAAAGTATCAAAAGACTTTGGAGAGGTCAAGGAATAGACAGGGAGCTAATTGGTTGCTGTCTCTAGTCTTGGCTACAGTATGGGTAAAAGAAGGGTAATAGAAGTACTGCGGTTTGGCCTAAACCCATGCTGTGTGGCAGTCAAAAGGTCTTATTGGATTAGATGTTTAAGAATCTGAGTGTGGATGAATTTTTCGAGAATTTTAGAAAGTGGGGAAAGGATGGTTATGGGTCAAAAATTAGAAGGGTCAGTGGAATTTCCCCCTTTATGTTATGTGTTGTGTAGTAAGATTTCCATATGTCAGGGACTGTGGCTTCTTGAATGGATCTATTTATTAGTAGAGAGAGAGAGAGGACAGACTGTAGAATTCACAGAAAGCTTGAGGAGGAGAGGAGGTAAGTTATCTGCAGGTGGAGAACTGGGTTTAAGTTTGAGCAGGAGTGATTTTATATAGGCAGTGGGAACTCGAGAGGAGAGGGTTCTGTTGGTTGAAGTAGGAGGGGTGGTGGTGGGATTAATGTAGTAGGTTGTGTGAGTATGATTGCTGATAGAATCTGTAAAGAAATTGTTAAGAAAAGAAGCAGTTTCTTGAGGGATGTTATTTGGGTAGGGTTTGGGGTAGAAGGATTCCCAGAGTGAATAATTTTATTGATGGTAGACTAGAAATTTTGGAGACTGATATAGTGATTGCTTTGGGCTGTATAGGTTCATAGGTTAGTACTAAGCTAACTGCCCTTGCGAGCCATTTTAAGCTTAGCCAGTTATCCCTTCTGAGACTCGAACCCTGCACCTTGTGTTTGTAAGGCAAACACCTTAACCATTAGGCCACTCTCCCATTTTTTTCTTGTCTATTTTTATTTATTTTATTTTAGGCTTCTGAGTTTTTTATAGTTTTGGAGAAGTAATGGGGGAGTTGGATTTAAGCCAGGATTTCCAGACACTATCTCTTTTATGCATAAGGGATTGAGTCTCTTTTGAAAGCCTGGGGGAGTAATTGGCTTTTTTTCTAATTTTCCTTGCAGGTGTTGGTGAGTTAAGAATATCAAGGAAGATTTGGTTGAATTTATTTACTGCTTCATTGAGGGGAAGGTGGTGGAGGCAGTACCAGTTGAAGGATGAAAGTCTGTTGTTAAAAGTTTCAATATTAAAGCTGGAGAGTTTTCAGCAGTCTCTGTACATGTGAGACTTGGATGGTTGGAGAAGAGTGTCTTTGGATGTGAATGGGAAGATGATCGCTCAAGGAGTCAGATAGGGTACAGGGGTGAATGGTATAGGTTAAGATCAGTAGTAAGGATCCAGTCTAGGATTGAGCTGTTACTAGAGTTATTTGAGTGAGTGGGAGATGTGATGAGGTGAGTGATACCATGAAGGTTGATGCTAAGGTTGGGGTGGGGGGGGGATCAGACAATAGTTTTGTCCATTCAATGTTTACCTCTTCAAGGATAACAGTTTCATAGGGTATATTTTGGGAGATCCATTATATGTGCTCAAGGATGGGAATATTATTACCTGGTGGGATATAGATGGAGGCTATGGCAAATTTTTATGGGTGTTTAAATGACATTTTCATAGTTTCATAGTATAGTACTAGGCTGTCTGCCCTGGGGCATTTGTAAGCCTAGCCATAGTGATGTGGCTTTTGCCACCCCATGAAGTGGTACACAAATGTACAGAATAAATCTAGAATACTGTGCCTCTGTCTAGTAGTGACACAGTGAAGGTCCCATTATATAATAGAATTAGTTTACTGTGCCCCTGTCTAGCAGTGACACAGATGTGACCCTTGGGGTAAACTTACGATCTCCCATCCACTCATCAAGATTTCTCTTGAAGAGAGTCAGTGAGGGGCTGTGCCTAATACGAACTGGGATCCTGTTCCAAAGCATAGGCAGCCTCTGGGTTATGACTCTATCCCTCCAGCATGTCCTATTCATACTTGTGCCGAGGTTTAAGTCTTTAGCTCTCGTGGTCCTGATGGATTTGGATTTTTTGAGGTGGAGCATGTCCATCAGATCCTGATTGGACATGGCCTTGTACATCAGGCAGAGATCACCTCTGAGCAGGCGGTATGCTACTGAATAGAGCTGAAGTTTCTTTAGTCTGGCAGAATAAGACATATGTTGGAGACCCTTGATCCTTTTGGTGAGGTACTTTTGTGGTCTCTCCAGCTGCTGCAAGTGCCGGGTGAGGTACATACCAAATGGGGCATTGTACTCAATCATGGGTCTGATGAGGGAGAAATATAGGGGTACAATGACATCCTTGGATCTGGATGTGAAACCCTTCATGATGAGGTGTGCAAGGTAGAATGTTTTTCTAACCACTTTGGCAACGTGGGTGTCAAATGAGAGGTCGCTGTCTACTTGGGTCCCTAGGTCTCTGATTACTTTTTCTGTATTCAGTGGGTTGCTGTCTATGTGATAATTTGTGGGTACTTTGTTTTTTCCAAAAGGGATGACTATACATTTTTTGGCATTTAGTTTAAGGCCGTGACTACAGCACCAGTTGTCCGTTTCAGTGAGGCCTTTTGTAGGATGTGTGTATCTACTGGTGTATCGACTATGGCCTAGTTTGCAGTCATCTGCGAACTTTGTCAGCCACAGCCCTCCCATGTTTGCTTTAACATCTGAGAAATAAATGCCGAACAAGAGGGGTCCCAGGACAGATCCCTGTGGGACACCACTTGTGACTGGCTTTGAGTCTGACATTGCTCCAGCGATTTTAACTTTATGGGTTCTGTCCTTTAGCCAGTTTGCAACCCATCTAGTGACATAAGGGTTTACTTTTAAGCTGTTGAGCTTATCTATGATGCCTGAGTGGGGTATTGTGTCAAAGGCCTTAGCCAAGTCCAGGTATGCTGTATGGACTGCTTTGCCCTCATCAATGGCTCTAGTGACTGTTTCGAAAAAGTCAACCAGGTTTAAAAGGCAGGATCTGCCCTTTACAAACCCGAACTGGGTGGGGTCAAGCATCTGTAGGTCCCCTATGTCTCCGTTTATGAGTTCCATAATGATTCTTTCCATAGCTTTGCAGACCAGGCTAGTCAAGCTTATGGGGCGGTAGTTTCCAGGGTCTGTAGAGGCACCCCCCTTGTGGAGTGGGACCACTGTTGCTGTACGCCAGTGTTCAGGTACATATCCCGAAGTAAGGCTAAGGTTAAATAGCATTTTTATGTGTGGGTTTAGCTCCTCTTGGAGTTCACGTAACACGCACTCGGGATACTGTCAGGTCCCATTGATGCTGTGTTTTTTGCTTTGTTTAGGGCGGTTCTCACTTGGACATCTGAGATGACAGGAAGATTACATTCAGCTGGGATAAGTATTTCTTCTTTTGGGGTGAAGGAGGCGAGAAATTTGCATTGAACCTGTCAGCCAGAATGTTAGCAATATCTGTGGGTTCAGTGTATTTTTTGTTGTTGTGAACCAACTCTGAGCATATCTGAGGGTTTCCACCCAGGTTTCTAACATAGCTGAAGAAGGCTTTGTGGTTATCTTTAGTGTCCTTAGCGATTTTTCTCTCAAAGTTTGCCTTGGATGTTTTTATGAGAGAACGTAGTTTTCTGCTAATGTTGATGAGAGATGTCTTCCCTTCATGGGATTTCACTGTGACGTGTGCAGTAGCTTCCTTCTTTTGTTATACAATTTGTTTATGGCTGAGGTCCACCAGACAGGACACTTACATTTGGTGGAGAGGGACTTGGATTTGTTTGGGATTGCATGATCCATGCATTCTTGGAGATGTCCATAGAAAGCATTTGTGAAGGATTCGGCATTGTGGGATGTGGTATCCACTGGCACAGTGGGCTTAAAGGATACCATCTCAGTCTTAAGAAGAGTGAAGTCTGCTTTTGAGAAGTTTTTCACTGTGGTCTTTTGTGCTGGGGTGGAGGTGGGATATGTATATCCAGGGTGATTAGTTTGTGGTCAGATTTCACTAGTGAGGGGTATACTTCCAGTGTGGAGCATTTTGTCCCCATGTTTGTGATGATCAGGTCTAGTATATTATCTCCTCTAGTGGGAGAGGTGACTAGTTGTTCCAGTGCATTTGAATTTATGAATTCCAGGAACCTTTGGGCTAGGGTATTAGGGCTAAAATAATGTACCCAATCTATGTTTGGGTAGTTGAAGTCTCCCAGTATGATGGTATTTTGTGATACATTCATATCCTCCAATGTCTTCAGGAAGGCTGAGTGGGGTTCTTGAGATTGGGAGGGTGGTCTGTAACATGCTACCAGTTGTATAGCAGTTTTGCCTATGGTTAGTTGCACCTGTATGGTCTCTGATGCTTCATGTGTTGCTACTAACCTGGAGGTGTGGGTGTCCTTTATGAATATGGACACTCCTCCCTTTGTGGTTCGGCCCGGGTTTTGGGGCCGAAAAGCATGATATAAGGTATAGCCTGGTAGCGCTGGAGTGATCTCAGGAGCCTTGAACCAGGTTTCAGTTACTGCACAGACATCGATGTTCTCCATGCTGAGGAGTGCATCAAGTGCCTGCATCTTGAGATTTAGACTTCTGGCGTTGAGCAGCATTACCCTTAGTTTTTGTCCATTTTTTTTTCTAAGGAGGTGGGTTTGTCTTTTGAGCCTTGCCTAAAAAAGGCACTATTGGGGTGGCAAGAGCCTTAGCCAATATCCGGAAGCCCAGTGGTGACAGGTATAAGCCATCCCTTGCAAAGCAGCATGGCTTGTCCAACATATCATCCCAGGCAGACAGACATTGGATCCCCTTAGAATGACACCAGTACTTGAGCCAATTGTTAAAGCTGATCATCTTGTCTTTGTATTGTGGTATCATTCTTGTTGAGGGCAAGATGCTGCTCAGGGTCAGGGTCATACCAGCCTGGGCTACATAATCGGAGAGCTCCTCTATGTCTCTTTTCATATAGTCCAGGGAGGTACGTCTCAGGTCATTCACACCAGCATGGACAATGATGGAGTCATATTTGTACTTGCTTTGGAGTGACCTGAGTGCGTGTGTTATGTGGCGGATCCTAGCTCCCGATAGACAGCTCACAGTCACCTTCTCCTTGTTCAGCCTGGTCAGTGGGACATCAGTGTGTCTGACTATGGAGTCACCTATTACTAGTGTATCAGGCAAGGTGTTTGGCCTTAAGGGCTGCGATTGGTCGACACACTGATTTATTGAAGTATGTGTTGCATGTGTTTTGTTTTGAGGTGGTGGATTTTGGGATGTCTGCTTTGGGAGCCTCTGTTGTTTTGGTAAGTTTTTTATTAGAGCCTCCGAGTATGTCTTTGTGTTTTTATGTGTTTGGTTTGCAGTTGTGGTAGGTCTATGTGGGACTGGGATTGTTGTGTGTGTGGTTGCCATCTCCTCCTGTCTGGTCATGCCAGCCCTGAGTTGAGAGAGTTCAGCCTCCAGTTTGGCTATATAGTTGCATCTCTCACATGTATTTGTGTTTGTTGGGAGGAGGAGAGGGTTGTCTTTGTACATGAGACAATTGTAGCATTGTCTCAAGATGCCCAGATTGACCAGTTGAACTGGAGACGACGCCAGTAATCTACCACTCGACATGCTAGAACAGTATAAGGGAGTGGTATACCTTTAAGGGAAGTGGGTATTCACAGGGGTGGTAAGTAGATGTAGTGCTTTACTTAGTACGAGAGTGCTTACTTAGTAGAGAAGTATTGAGAACAAGTGCTAGGCTTATAATACAGTGAGTAGTCTGGTTATACTAAGAGTAGAGCTTCCTTAATGGAAAATTTGAAGAACAGACTTGGCGGAGCGTTGAGTATTAGTAGTTCAGCTGTATGAAAGTTAGGTAGAGCAATGGGTATGAGGAGAGGGTGAGTTGATTATTATAGAGTATAGCAATGCCACCCTCTTTTTTGGCATTCTGTCTAAACAGTATACATTATATCCAGATGGGAAGATTTCATTGTTTGAGATTTGGGGTTTTAGCCAAGTTTCAGATAAGGGTAGTATATGTGGGATGGTGTGTGCAATCCAAAAGTGGAACTTGGTGGTTTTATTGAGAAGGCTTTGTAAGTTCATTGAGTAGATGGATAACATTTTGCGGGAGGAAAAGGTTAGGGGGGGAAAGGTTGATGAGGAGTGGGAGGAGGGGTTGAATGGGGTATGGGGAGGTTGGGATTAAATGCAGAGGTAGAGAGACCAGGAATGAGGTGAATGTCTCCAGCTAGTAGGAGAGTTCTAGTGCTTAAGGTAAGTTGTGGATGGTGAGGGTGGTAGATGAAGTTGTTTTAGCGTCGGTCTTGGGGAGTGAGATGTATAAGGGAGTATTTTGGTTTTGGGGAGATAGATATGGGGGAAGTTGTAGACAGGGAGATTGTGAGTGAATGGGTAGTGTCCTTATTCTGAGGGTTATAGGTGAGAGTAGGAGGTAGTTTAAGGTAAGAGAGTTAAGTGTGGTATGATGTTGACAGTGTGAGATAAATGATTAGAGGGGGTAGTTAGGTGAATGAGGACCATGATTTGGTTTGGTCTGGGTAATATATGGAGGAGTAGAAGCAAGTGATAGGAGTGTAGGTTTAGACTGGGAAGTAGTTAGTGGAATATAGGATATGTAAGTCAGGTATGGAATTGAGGGGATTGGGAATGCTAATGGTGGGTAGGTAAGCTTTTTAGTGGTAGTATGAGATAAGTGAGTATCAAACGAATAGTGTGGGGAGTAAAATAGGATGTGAATTGTTTTAGGGTGGGGTTTGGGATGGGTTAGTGGAAGGGGTGTAGTTGGTTTAGGGAGAGGAAGTTTATTGGTAGCTTGAAAGAGGAGGGGCTGTGGTTTTGTTCAGATGGTTAAAGTATAAATTTAGGATATGTGGGGGTGGGTGGAAATTGGGGGTAGGGCAGAGGAGCGAAGTGAACCCAAGTGTAGTGAGGGCAAACGGAGCAGGCAGGATCCCATTGCTGACTTACTGAAAAAAAACAAACAGTGTAACAGAGTGTTTGCTTTTACCGTGAGAATTATATTACAATCAGAAAGGACAGGTGTAAGTCATAGGGGCAGAGTACCATTTTATTAAAATTTGTTTTACCGTGCAAGAGGAGCAGCATTTTCAGTATGTTATTGGGAGGGGACCCAATGATGAGCAAAGTTGCTATGAGTGGATACTTTATAGAAAAATTAAACTACATATACACATACATTTATTGAGTAAGGGAAACTGAGTGGACCTTATGGAGCCGGGTTTTGTGGTAGCTTTGAGTAATTCTATATTGCTGCTTCCTTGTCGATCACTTGTGGAGCTTGAAGTTTGCAGTTGTGAAGGTAGTAATTCCTAGGAGAGAATGAAGGGAGGTTTGAGAGGAGGGAATGTTGAGCACGTCACTATTACATAAAAATAAATTGTTAGGTAAAGCAATGCATAAGTATGGGAGGTTAGTTAAGGTAGAAATGGTGTAGTCTGAAAAAGTGTTAGGTGAGGTAAAATTACAGTTCAGGTAGTAGGGAAGATTAGCAGGAGGAATACAGTGAGAATGGGACAGGCTCAAAAGGTAGGAGAAGACAGAATAACATTAGGAAAAGCACAATAGATGGCAACTTTAAAATACAGATATCGGTAATATAAGGCCAATAATGTATTAACACAATATATATTAGTTCTAAAATGTCCCTATTGGATCTAAATTTTCAAAAGTAGCTACAGTACGTCTAGTCACAGCTTTCACAGTGAAATCAGCACATGAATGTAATTGTGACGGTATTAGACACAATGCAAAAAATCAGAAATTCAATGAACACCTAAGATCAGATTAAACAGCTCCTCTGAGTATGTGTTGCTGGTAGTAACAGCTATAACCACTAGCAGACAACTATAACAGTGTTTAGAACAGGTCAAAGAGTAAATCATTAGTACATATAATGTGCTGCTTAAATTACGCAACTGAACCATGCAGTTATTTCTGCATGTTGTATGCTTTCAGTTGCCACTAGCAGACAATTGTAACAGTATTTTAACAGGTCAAACACTAACTCTCTAGTAATGTGTGGCTGAAATTTTGTTACTGTACCAAAAAGATATTTCTACATGTCGTATGCTTTAATTTACAATAACACTGCAAATAATCCAGCAGGCTGAGAATACAAGAGTGTGTGGCATAGATGGCTACTTCAGTTAAAATGTATACTTTAAAAATGATGCATTTCCCAAATTAAGTAGTTTTATCGGTTAGTGGCACATGCACATCAACAGGGTCGTTTGCGAGGGGAACCAGGCAAACCAGGAATGAAAAAAGATGGTGATAAATTTTTTGGTAGAGAGCTTTCCAAGAATGATAGGCTATACTGGTCATTTTAGTTGCTTAACCAATGGAGAATCTTTATCACTACCTGTCTCACTTGCAGTGATTTTTATAATGGAAAAAGACCAAACAAAGAATTTATGAGCGTGATAACATTATTAGAATAAGAGGAATTTTGGAAAAAAGTACCCAAGTTTTAAGAAGTCGCAGCTGGGAAAATAAACTCAAATGCAAGGAACTGCAATGACAGTTGAGAACATAATGCTACTCAGAGGCCAGCAGCTAATTTGTAAGGGTCATGCTCCATGTTGTTTGAAATGTCAGATGGTGCGTTAATATTTGATTGCGGTTTTGTAAAAAATGTGTTTTCTAAATCTTTTTAATAATAATGAAGTGGTTACAATATTTTTTTAAAATATTTTTGCAATATGTGTTCTGTAATATGTTATAAAATTGTTATACGATTGATATATGACTTGCTGTTTGGTTTTCAAAGGATGGTGTGTTGTATTTACTTTTGTTTGATGAAGTCTTCTTAAAACTTGAGATGAAAGTATTAAGTAAATTTGTTCAGATGGAAGACAGTGATGAATCTTATTTTTGGTTACAAGATCTGATTGCTGGGTTGTGTACAAATTCATACATTGATGAAACACTGAGTCTTAAACAAAAGTAAACTATAGCAGTGTTTAGCAAAGTTTGTTAATGCATATTTTATTATAGGGTATATATCATTATGTTGTCTCCCATGATTAGGTACCATTTCAGTCGCTTGAAGTTCTTTTCTCTACCACTTTCAGAGTAACACACTTGAGAAGCACTAGTTTATTTGAAAAGAAAGACATTTGACTTGTGCAAAAAATGTTTCTTAATGAACCTGCATGCGCCTATATGTGTGTCTTTAATTAAACTATGCATTGCTGAAGTGTAATACGTTGTATGCACAGATCTCATTTAAGCTATTTTCTTTGCTTAATCTGTACTAGGTGACAATTTACAGTGGGACAAATATGGAATCCATACTCAGTTTTACTGGAGAACAGGTAAAGTATTTGATCTCTACATAAATGGGTATGATTGTTAGAACTTTATAGTTATTAAATAATCAAGGAAGTTAAATGAGTTCAGTTCTAGCTCAAGTTACTGTTGGACAAGAAAATTATAGTCAGTCAGTGAGCTGCCGAATCATTGAACTCAACCTGACTTAGACATAGTTAATTTGCAGTAATTGGTCATCTTGAAGCACATTTACCACAGCAGCAATCCAGGTTAGTCTGTCCTTTGAAAAAGTAACCTTGTATATTAAGTACTGTGGTTAGATTTTCATTGTAACAATATCTGCTGCAGTGCCTTCGTAATATGATTGAGATTAGCCCTAAGGACATTCCTAGAATGTCCCATATTGTAGCCATCTGCAGGAAGTCCTTGTAGTACACTTGGGGAAAAAAACAGGCATGACTTAGATTGAAGCTGGGTAATCTTGCTCTACACTGAAAGGAGTCTAGATTGGAAGATGGAGGAGCTGCAAGCAGTGATACGGGAGGGGATACCAAACATGGCAGGTGTCACGGATACATCAGCCAGTGCAAACATGGATGTGCCAGGAATAACAGAGAATGGAGATGTGGGGATGTAGCATTAGTCTGCATAAAGGAAACCTCAGATGTAAGGTTAGACAGGAGCAGGATCACCAACTTGGAATGGTGTGAGGATGCAGCCAGAGTTGGAAGCTATGTTAGTTGCCCTGGCCAAGTGGAGAAGCTGGTGGAGTAACATAACACCAGACGCAACAAGAGAGGAAGATTAGAGACTGGAGTTGCAATCTAGTGCAGGACTGTACCAGAAAGGATAGAATTCTGGATATCAGTCTAAGCATGCAGATGGTGTCATGGAGGAATTTCCATGTTAAGACAGTATTAGCCAGCAGTGATATGTGGTTTAAAGGAGGGGTAAAGTTAAGAATAAAAGAAAAAGTCAATAATGTAAAATTTTATAAGTAAGGATTATGCTGTGGTGTGGAAGATGGTTAAAGAGGAGTTAGGCTTTTGGGGACAAATTGATGAAGTAAGCAAGCCCTTGAAATGGGTCAGGGATGACATATTCAGGGCTATGAACAATAATGCAAGGAAGAGGCAAAAAAAAAAGTGAGAGAGAAGAATGCCAATGTGACTTTATAGGAATGTGAGTCTAGTAACTAGGGCAAGGAATTGGGTCTGAAAGAGGTGGAAAGGTTGGGGAGGTGGAGGAGGCACACTCCAACTGGACAAGCAGAAAGGCAACAGAGATGATGAGAAGAGAAAAGGATAATGGTGAAAGTGAGTTAGCATAATGGTGAAAGGGGAAGCGAGTGTTTTTTAGATGAATAGCAGAAAGGAGGAAATGAGGGACAGAACTGGCTAGGATGAACAAAGATGAGGGGAGATCAAAGAAGATTCACAAAAAAAAGGCAGACGTTATTAAGTTAATACTTTGATTCAGCCTTCATAGAGAAAAGCTGGGGGAGGGTGTGATGCTAGGCGGGAGGCAGGGAGAATGTGGAAACACTGGACAGACACGATTGGTTAATGACAGTTATCCAACTCTAGGTTGTGTAAGTCTAGGGAATCAGAAATCATGAAGTCATTGTTTGTCAGTTACTTTAGACCCAAACTTGAGTATGGAATAACAATATGGAAACCTTATAAGAAAACAAGCATTAGTAAACTGGAAAAAGTACAGAGGAAATACAGCAACAGCATCACCAATAGATTTGAAAATTTAAGTTATTATGAAAGACCAAAATAATCTGACCTTGCACAGTATATAAATATTTAGGAGACAACCATATTCTGGTATATAGGACATTCGGAGACAACTGCCTCCGGGAATGTTTTTGTTTATCAAAATGCGGTAGAGAATCATCAGACAACCTGTGTATAAGATTATATAGAATGAGAGAACCGCTAATTGGTTCTCTGAGAGAGTATGTGATGCATGGAATAGACTGCCAAATAATATCAAAACAAGTACTAGTTTAGATATTTTTTAAGAACAGCTTAGACACTTATGAGAATGACTGTTTTGGTATTTTGTCTGGCTAGAAGGACATTACTGCCTGTGCCTGAAATATTTGTATAAATGTATCTATGTACGAATAGGGACAGAGGAGATTCCAACAAAAATAGCTGCTCTTAGGTAGCTAAATTACAAAAAATAAAAAAAATAAAATAGATTAATTCCCCTCACAGAATCTTCAGTAATCTGGCCAGTGTACTGTCTGACCTCCTAACAGAGATCAGTAGATTGCTGGTTAGTGCTGAAGAGCCAGAGAACGAGAAGACACTTAGTATGGTAACCTTTTTAAGAGGAGAAGCAGAAAAAATATCTGAGGAACCATGAGCTGTTAACTTAAGAACAGTGGTGGGGAGAGTCATCAGGAGAATCCCAAGGTGAAACTGGTAGTATTTCTGCTGGACAATAATCTCCAGGGCAGCAGCCAATGTAGTTTTATGGCAGAAGAGCTCTCATTCAAACCGATCCAGTTTTGTTTCTTGGTGACAGGTGACCTTGACAGGACTATCAGTAGGCATAGTCTACTTGGACTTTGACTTTGTCCCACATAAGAAGCTGATAAAAATAAGTAGAGGGGTTTGGAGTAGGACCAAGACTGAAAAGCCTGATATCTACATGATTGCATGGTAGGATACAGAGAAATGAAGAGTACACTATCAAGAATTAGTAAAGTGACTAGTGGAGCACTGCAGGGGTCTGTTCTAAGTCCAGTAGTTATCTCTAGGTTTGTCGGGAAGATAACTGAGGTAATAGAGAACAGGATCAACCACTTTTCTGATAGGAAAAGTCTAGGTGCAGCACTGGAGGATGGTAGTAGATGTCTAGCAAATCATTTGGAAAGGTTGAACAGGTGGGCAAAAGGTGGCAGTTGAGTCATTGCAAACAAATACAAAGTTTTGCAGTTATGCTGCAGCATCCCTGGTGTGAAGTAATATCTGGGAGGAGTGGGGTTGGAGACAAAAGAAGAGAAAAAAAAAGATTTGTGGGTGTTAGATTACTGGGAGCAAAATGAGAGGGGGAGTGCAACTGCAGCAGCAAACAAAATGGCGGAGTCTGTCATCAGGGGTGAATTCGTAGTATAGGTTAGAGAATCAGAGGGTAGTGATCACAATCATTATGGCTTTGGCTTGAGAACATATTATGTACTGCATATGCAGTCCTATGGTCTGAGAACACATTGTGTACTGCAGCAGTCCTAGAGGCTATATAAGGAATTTTATGTCACACAACTGAAGGAATCCAAAGGAAAGCTACTAGAAAAATCCATTACATGGAAGGGAAGGAATATAACCAGCATCTAGAAAAGGCAGACTGCATCTCATTTGACACCAATAGAGCCCCAGGAGGGGCATATGATATTGGTGAACAAAATTGTCAGTAAGATTTAAAGGAGCATTCTGAGCAATAAGGGCAGAGAGTGAAGAGAACATATACATCTGATTATAGAGACTAGCTAGTCCCTAGATCTTCATAAGTGTTTTTTAATAGAGAGGGTTGTGGAAAAACATCATCCACTACTAGAACGAAGGGTTCATAATGAATCCACAGAGCCACTAAATATATAAGACAGGCTAAGAAAAAGTAATAAAAAAGGTAAGGGTGGAGGGGAGTGTTAATATTAAGGGTCAGACTAGACAGGCTTATTATATTCTTCTATCATTGAATGTAGTATATTAGCATAGCCATTGTGATGCCAGCTTCGGTTCCATGCTTAACATTATACAACAGTGCTCTTAAATACTTCAGCTTGTATTTTGCCTCATGCTCCCGATGTCTTGCCCTTTAGTCTGTGATGACGTCCATCTGAGCGGTCCTCTTCATAGCATCAAAATACAAAAGGTGTTATTTCTGCTTTTCCCCAGGTGTTTGGCATGGCACCATGTCCAGCACTGCATATTCATTGCCATGCATGAGTCAGATGTCCCCTGACCTCCAGTGCACTCCTCTTCATTTTTGATAGTTTTATCACTTTGTTTTGGTGGGTGTTTCAGAAATGATTGTGACACATTCTTCTCAATTGTCCAGATTTTTTGCCCATATTTTTTTGGCCTGTTCCTCTTAAACCTTTTGGTTTTCTAGCAAATCACTGAGGACTGAAGTCACTAAATAATGACGTACATTTGAGTTTCAGACTTTATATCCTTCGTAAAATACATGCTAACACAAGTCATGTTATTCTGGCAACTTTCCAAGTTTATAAGAAGAATATTTAAAAAGATGAACCCTAATTATGGTCCTTTGTTCCCCCCTCATTATTTTTGGCTTTGTCCAGATTTCTTGCACTAAGACGTTTAGAGGCTTATTGTGATATGTGTCTTTTGGAGTGAATCAGATGAGATTGTAATGTTTTGTCCTCATCTGGCAGATGATCACATTAGTTCCTCTTTTCGGATCATTTTATTGATGCACAGTCTTTATTGCCTGCCATGCACATATGTCATCCTACATGTCAGTTCAGCTTTGTTGTGCTCTCACAGTTGACTTTGCATAATTCATGCAACCAGACTACTTTTAATTTTTTGTTTAATTTGTAAAATTCTGTGTCTGAATACTGTGGGTATGATTTTGCTATATTCATTCATTTCTTGAGAGGTGCCTCATTGTACTTTTGTGTTGTCATTGTAAGAACTGGTCATTTTTTCCACTAATGCATTCAGTGGTTTATTTGCATCTGCACTTTGATATATTACAGCACTGTAGTTTGTCATGTACCTTTCATATTTCATTGATGTAACAGCCTTCATGATATTATGATGTGCCTGTTGCATTACACCTGCAGACAGCTCTGTAAGAGATTTACTGTAGCTATTTTTAATACTCCTGAGCGGAATTTATATAGCAGTGAATGTGCTATACAAAGCTGAGCAAGTAGCTTTGATGTCTATGCAAGAGTCTATGATTCTTAGAAGGCATCATGCTCAGTAATGTGGCTGTACTGAGCTGTAAGGTATGCCATAGTCTTATGTATATAGGTGTGGCCTATGTAACTTAGGCTCAGTATACTCATACTGTGCAAGCAGCACTAGAGCTGTACACAAATGTAATAGCTGTGTTGCAGCTCTTGTTTTCAGGGGAGAATCTGAGGATGGTGAAGCTACATAGTTTTGCCACCCAAATTGCTGATCTAAGTGAGCACACCTATGCAGTGTTCATGTCTGAGTGTGTTTGTAAATGTGTATGCTAGTTGATGTATGAGTGAGTTTTGGCTATCCGTGAGTCATTGTTAGCTTGCTGGACATGTTCTTTTAGTTCAAGGATGGTACGTCACTGTGAGTATCTTCAGTGTATTGTTTTGCGAGAGCCTTGTTGCATTTTCTGGGACTTTATTCTCCTGTTCTCCACTGTGGTGTGACCATGAAGATGGTATATATAATTTTGGGGGGTTGGGGAATGTGAGGGGGAGCTTTTCCCCTTAAAAAGAATTTTTTTTATTTTTATTGTTTTTTCAGCTCATCATTTTCAAAATTATATTTTCTATAAATGGTGAGCTGAAAACCACACAGGCCTAGCTACCCAGCAGTGTAAACTCTGACTCTAGATGATTGCCACTGTTGAAGTGACACCCCGACCCCATGTGCAAAAATGGGAAAAAGGGGTTGTGGATAGATGATGAGCTGAAAAGGTATCTTTGGCTTGTAGGTAAACCTTGTGTTTTTGAATGCATATGATGGTAGTAGGTCTGTGTGTGTGTGTATCTGTGTGGGTGAGTGTGTGTGGGTGTGTGCATGTGTACGTGTGTGTTTGTCCACATGTGCCTGTGCATATATATGTGTGTACCTATGTATGTATATCTGTGTGTACATATTTGTATTGGTCTTTGTATTTGTGTATATGCATAGTACCTCTCTCTCTCTCTCTCTCTCACATCCACTGCAAACTGTTGCAGTTCCAGTCAGAACACCATACCATTGTCGCAGCTCCAGTTAGAGTACCCCACCGCATGAAACATCAGTGGTTGTAGTACAGCAATGGGTGCAGTGCTGTGCTAGTATCTGATTGATTGCCTAGAAGACTGTTATAGGGCTAACAGGACTGCTTTTAAGCTCTCTATCAAACCGTAGTATATGACCATCAGTTTGACAGGCTGTCACACTGTGTGCCTCAGTTTTGTTGTTAATTTCACAGCTGTCAAAATTGCTGGTAAACTGCATTTAATGTGGGGTACATTAAAATTGATCAGCCAGTAGAACTGTGTGTGCGTTAGCATATGAGTTGTGTGACTGTCTGTGTCTGAGAATCCGTTAGTACCTTCCTACTTAAGGCTGCAGTCAGAGAACAGCTTTGAGCACAGATGTTTTAGTGGGAGTTTGCAATATCTGTCTTGAACATCTATTAAACTTTTTTGTCAGCAAGACAGCTGAGCTTGTCTGAGTAGCATGAGTTGTTCTGGTGAACAGCTTTCTATGAATTCTTCCCAATGAGCGTACTAGATTATTTTTTGCAACTCTGATAATTGCAACTCTGATAATTACCAGAAGTAAGCAAGTCCGGTCTGTGCTGCTGTTTTTTTTTCCCTTCATGTATTGATGTCTACTGAATTCTTTCCATGACATCACATTTTTATTTTGGAGGTTTACATAACCTTTAGTCTGCTTGAAGGTTGAATAACTTATTGATAGGGCTGTAAACTTCATAGTTTTACATTGTGCTTACCACTCTTGAGCAAACCGTGTCTCTAATTTTTTGTGTGCTTTCTTTGAAGCTTTCTGTTTTTCTTTTGTTAGTGTGAGCTTTCTAAAAAGTGGCACCAACCACTGTTTGAAGGGCATAGTGAATCAGAACAAAGACTTTGTTTGATATTCACAAGGATCTGCTGAGTGTGACTGAGTTGTAGTTGCTTTCAGTTTATGCTCTAGTCAATATTCGTGCATGAGCAAAGATACATAGGCACACATATTACATTGCCACTAAATAGAGTAGCATATAAAATGTTTCCTGCAGACTGGGATGTACTGAAAGTGAATGTGGTATTGACAGAGATTTACCCCAAGCAATACACTAAGACTGCTGTAAATTTCCTTTTCTTTTGTTTTCCCCCATTGTCCAATGACTATCAGCTCTCCTTTGACTTAACTGTACCATAAGAGAGAGCCACTCACAGGACATGGTCATTCAGCACCCATTTTTGTTTTTCTTATTTTAACCATGTCCTGAAGATTTCTTTCAGTGGCTGACGTGCACCTTGGAAGTGCCAACCCTTTAACACATACATGTTTCCATACATATAATTACTGGCTGCATTGCTACACACGGTTGGCAAGGACTCCATGCCCTGGCTTTGCACAAGGTCCCATACCTCAATATCCTTCAGGCTAAGTACTTTCTGGCATGCAGTAGTAGACCACTTTTACAACTGTACACCAGGAAGGGTGAATGGGCATTGATCACATCACTTTGGCCCTCCAGTTGGCTCCTCCAGTGCCAAGGCTGCCATTTGAACCAGAATCAACTGCTTAATAGGGCTTCATCCCTCTGTGCCATGTAGTAGGAGCCAATGCTTATTTAACCTACATAACCTGAACTGAACTTGACATGCACTGGACTGGGTCATGCAATGAGGGTCTGTCAGACACATTTTATAGCTTTGACTGATAAACTCACTGAAAGTGCTGACAACTGTGCATGGCCTTTGCCTTCCTCATAAGACATTCCTGCTATACATTAAAACATGTCAACGATCAGGTTAAGTACCTGTCTTGAGCTATACACATTACACTCATTTATCCCCTTCTTGAATTTGGAGCTACACCATGAGTACCTAAACAGTGTGATGAGTACTCAGTGCATATCTAGACTACTGTGCCTTGTGATAGACCTTAGTTCCTGTGGTGCAGGACTTTTAAAAATTCCATTGTGCATAGCTGTTGAGTGAGAAAATAAAATTGTTTAGGAACTTACTGTAATAGTAGAGTTTTGAATAGATCACTGTTACAGTAGTTATGTCATCTGGGGATGTCTGCTGCAGAAGGTCCAATGTCTGTCCTGACTTCTGGAGTTTATCACCCTTCCTTCTCCAGACCATTATGAGTCATTAGCACTTTCACAGTATAAACTAGACATCTACCTGCATAGTCTTCAGTTCTTTGTTGTTCAAGTCCAGCTAAGGAAAATTTTTGCCTGTGTCCTTGGTATTGACCTGTCCCACAGCAGGGCTTTAACCACATGCATTAATTAATGACAGCTCAAGAAGAACAAGAACCTAAGATGAGGATAAATCCCTGATTGTGGCACAGTTGACTGTGGTTCAGTTACTGACAAGGGCGATTAAAAGAACAGCAGGTTGTAGTGGGTGTCCCTGTCCCAGGTGAGAGGACATTCATCCCGCTTAGGGGGGAGGTGTGCTAAAAGAGGAGAGTTGCCCTCAGACATGATTGACAATCATGAGAGGAGGGGCAGGGAAGTGGGTAGGGCATAAAATGAACAACCCTAGGACAGAAGCAGAGATGTCAGAGCCCCCAGGACTCCCTGAAGATCCATGGCTGGCCAATGAGTTGATAGATCCAGTGGGACATGAGGCACAGAGGGGTGGGTCATCTGGGTGATATCCTAAGGGAGACCAAAAAAAAAATGTAGGCTTCTGGCTCCCATAGTCTTTCCAGAGCTAGAGCTGAGAAGGTCTGAACCCATTTGAAGGGAGGGGAGAGGAGAGGTTAAGTAATTCAAGGAACAGGAGCTCCCAGCTCCATGATATGCAGAAGAAGAAAGAAAAATGTAGGAGGGAAATGTTATACGGTAACAGTGATCTACTTGACTGTCTACTATTATGGTAAATTTGTGCATGGTACTGACTGCTTGGATGATTCTTTGAGCTCACATGTAATGGGAAGTGGTTGTTAGCTTTAGTGAGCTGTAGTAGGCCTGAGGTATGACTGTGGCAAATCCAGCACTCACCATGGAGGCAGTGTTGAGTCTCTACTATTTGGAAAAGGCATGGAGTGAAGACACAGATGACTACTTCCATGATGGCTTATGCACTCGCCCCGTAGGAAAATATATACAGTGGCTGCTGTGCCTCTTATACTGTGAGATCTGACATGCTTTCTATTTTTTTCTCATGTTAAGAATAACAAAAGAAGTAAGTGAAAGTCGTTTAGAAACCGTCTGCTTAGGAGACTGATTTGTTGTTGCATATAAAGAATATATAACCTTGACCTGAACTTCTAATGTTTTTGATTTTGTATAATTAATATTTCAGCTGCCTATAACACATCCAAAGAGTGTAAAATTATATTATATTCTGTGGATTATGGAAAAAAGGCATGTGGTTATTTGGTTCGAATAAGGGAAGGCTCAGAAACCACCTTAATCAGAAATGAAGAATTTATCCTTATGCTGACCCTATCCTTGTGGCACACTAAAAATGGCTATTTACACATTAACACCTGTAGCTTAGATGTTTTTCTAGCTGATGGCTTTCCAAGACAAAATTTCAGGGGTGCAGTGGCAGTTGGTTTAAATGGAGGTTGGGTGAATTTTTCTAATGCAAAGTTCAGGTTCATTTTCTTTCCTATGTGGTTTCAGGTGTAGAATACCCATAGTAAAATGTCAGACAGGCCACCATGATGTTAATGGAGGATCTTTAGACATGCAGTCTGAGGTAGCTAAGAGATGTACTCTCACTTAGACATGTGTAAGTCCTGGGCTAAACAGATCAGACAAATACTGCAGAAGTATGGACTCTAAGGCCAGAAAGAGTCTTCTGGCACTAGGTAGAAAATCTTTGCTAATTGTTCTGCTAATGATTTCTTTGTAGCTGCTTTCTAATGTTCTTGTCCTAGCTCTGTAGGACCTTCAGGATGGTGGGTATGAAAGCCCCCCTGTCTCTTGGGTTAGTTGGTCCACTTGTGTAGACATTGTGAGAAGTTTCACCAATGACATCAGTATGAGAAGGTAGAATCAATGTTTCCTAGGGCAGGAAACTGATGTTAGCAGTACCTCTGCCCTCCTTATTTAACTTTCTTAATCATGCTGGAGAGAAGGCGGCTCAAGGAGAATGATTATAGACTCCAACCTGCCCATTTGTAGAAGAAATAAAGTGTACTTAAGCTTCTTTGTGTGGTTGTAGAACAGAACTTTCTCAACTGTTCAGTGTTTAGAGATGCCAGCTATTTTCTTTAGAATACTTCACCTCTGAAAAATCTGCAGGAACATCCACTCATGGCGATCTGCTGTTGTTGAGTTGCCCAGTTGGTCCACCAGTGGGTTTAGTTGAGATGGCATGTAGACTGCTTTTAGAATAATCTGTAATTGTAGAGGCATTCTCCAAGTAACCATTGCCAGTCTGTGCAGAGGGTAAGACAAGCTCACCCCTTCTTTGTTGTCATTTACCACTTGTAGTGCTTCTTTTTGCATTTTGACTTCACTGCTTTAAGTGCTTGAATCAGAACCAGCATTTCCTATGTACAGTTCTGTTTTTTTTCAGTGGGAGTAGTCTTCAGACCCCTTGAATGGGCTTCCAAGGCCAAGTTTGAAGGATCTGTAATAAATGTCTGATTGGCAAGGTCCTGCTTGAAAGGTACCCATGGTTTTGTTGAATGTTGTTGGGTTGTCAGTTCACATCCTGGTTGATAATGGGTAGGACAAGGATTGTCTTATGAAACTGCCTGTGCAAATTCCAAATATTTCTAAGATATCATTGGGGCTTCCTGGTATTTAGCCTCACCATGGTTGCCATTCAAATCACAGAAGCCATGTAATCTAGTGCCCTCAAGAATTTCCTGGCAGTAATTGAGCTCTAAGTATTCTACTGGAAACATCCTTGAAGTATTCTGCTGGAAACTAGCTTAACCTGAGTGAGGATTGTCTTTTGGTTGATGGAACCTGAGATGGTCCCCAGGAAAATTATGGTTTTGGATAGTGCTGGATTTGACTTGGAAAAGTTGAATGAGTGCCCAGTATATGAAAGCAGTTCATTATTAAATGCAGTGTGCTGTCTACCTACTCCTTAGACTAAACTTGAATCAGGCTGTTGTTTCCATAAGAGCAGATAGGAATGCTTCTTGTTCAATATGTAGAGTGTTGGATCTGGGCACTTTGTGAATACCAAGGAGCCATAGACAGACCAAAGAGAGAGAAAAAAAAATTGTAATAGGATACCCCGGTCTTAAATTTAACAAAGCATCTGCAGTTCTTGTGGATTACAATATGTAGGAAGGCATCCTTGAGGCCTAGAGTGCTGATCAGAGCCTAAAGAAACTAGCGTGATAACAGGATATGCAATGTATATCCGAAGGGTACCTCTTGTAGCGTCAAAGCATCTTTTTTTCCCCCGAAACATCTCCACTTTTTCTATTAACCATCAACATTCCCTCCAAAACACCATATTTAACCTATTCATTTCCTCTTGATGGAAGCTTTGCAGCTTTTCTCTTATAGGCCAAGGGAACCAGGAGTAGGTCCCATCATCAATGTGAGGGAATAGTGTCTTTTTTGCTCGAGCCCCTTTCCTTCACACACAGACTCAGCAGAAAGCTGCTTCATCTTTTTAAGGACTATAAGCCAGCAGGACAGCCCCCCCCCCCCAACCTCAAGAAGCACTAGAGACTGTCTCTCTAGTTTCCACCAGGAATATCATGTAATGTCTTTGCCAACCCACCCCCACTATACATATCTCCTCTTTTCCCGATGATAGTGGTGAGTGGGCTCCCCATCTTCATTCTTATCTCATCTTTTCTGTTTCCTTCATTACCAGGTCCAGTATTCGAGCCTCAGTTACTTAGAGTACAGACAGGACTCCCATCTCTTTGGGACATGGAACTGGACAGTTCATTTGTCTTTTGTGTTTTTTTCCTAGTTTCCTGACAGTTGGGCAGTTAGCCTCCTGTTATTGGGGGGGGGGGGTTCAGAAGGGGTTGGGGAAGGTTGGAGTGTGAAGGAAGGAAGGCGCTTGCAGTACTCATGGATCTTCCGTTTGTGGGTTGTAGCTCTGAGAACTCCCAGATTTGTCTTTCTGTTCTCTGCTTTTTTGTCTCCCTGATACTTCCTTCTGTGCTGTTCTGTTTTATCTTTCACTTGTTTACCTTTGCCTTGCCTATGATAATAGGTGTGGGAATTAATAGAATAATCTTGATCATATGTTTGCTGGAGGGATGAAAAAGCTTTTTAATAGACTGCATTGTCTTCTCCCTCTCTTTCAGTCTCTTGAATACTTTTACTGCATGGATACCCAAAGAGTAGTTCCATGCCCAGTGGAGCATTCAAGAGCTGCAACTTGACATCCTCTGGCAGAACTTCAGGCCTCAACCATGCATATCTCCTGATAACAAAATCCAACCATGCATATCTCCTGATAACAAAACCCATGGCTGCTGCTGTGGATACTACATTCCCAGTACTATATTTACATTTAATGGACTGTTCAACCCCTGACCAGTAGTCTGGGAGAATTCTAAATGTTTTGCTATCGGTTCATCAGACAACTTCCCTATTTTTTCTCCTTAGCTGACTGAGGAACTCAGCTCAACATGTGATATTTGGTCAGGTGTCTGACAATTAAGTGTCTTGAAGGCCAGGGTCACAGCCTTCTGTGTTTTTTTCCAAAATAAATGAAGAGCCTTACTTTCCCAGTTATTAAGAAAAGTATTAAGAAGCCAATTTCTTCCCTTTTCTGGACTCAAGGACTGTATAGAACCTATCTGATTTCTTTGTGGCAGGAGGTTGGGTGTTTTCTTTTTTTAGCGGGGGAGGTGGGGGGAGGGCTGCCAGGAATGCATGCTCTAAAGTTCCAAAAATTGTAGATATTATCACAGCTTGGGAACCATCCAAGCCCAGGAGGTTGAAATAGTGGTTCTGGGCATCATGGATCTCTGTCGTCTTATTTGAAGTGTTCCTTAATGTTGTGTTATAGTAGGTATCACCAAATGAGGTTTCTTTGTGGGAGATGCAGTGGATATGATGTCTTCTGTGTCTGAATCATGTCTTAGATAAAAGGGAGGACATCTGAGAGGCACAGGCCAAGTCTTCCTCCACACTACCAGAAATCCAGATCTGTCTTTGGGAGGAGGTATCCTTCTTCCTCTTGAAGGAGGGGACACCACCGTCACAAAACGGTCAGATTTGGTCTGTAGCTAATTGTATGTTCTTTAAAAATTGTAAAAACCTCTGAATTGGGGATAGTTTGAGAAGGAAAGGCATGTGAGAGTCCACTTTAGCTTTTTAGTTCCTGATAGGTATAGGAAGGGGTGCTTAGGTGGGTGGACAGGTCTTCAGCTCTAGAGGATATGCTTAGGTCTGAAGGTGTGGAAGCCTCCATAAAGGCAATGTCGGAGGCCTCAAGTAATTCAGGTGTGAAGACTGGGACTTTAAAGCCATCTTACCTATCAGAAGCTATACCATCAAGCTGAATCAGGACATTGAGACTTTAGTTCTAATCCTCATTGTAACTTTCCTCCTTTCTTTTAAGATGCTTCACCTTCTTTTCCTAGGAGGATGTCTACAACATATGATAATATACCAGATGACTTAACAGCAACACAAGACAAGGACTCATGTCTCTTATTTTTCAGATGAGTTTGAAGAGAATGCTCCAGTCACTTAAGTGACTTGTGTCTGAAGTTCTGGCAGATTTCACAATTGGTCCAAGACAGAAAATGCCTTGTGTATTAATCTTTATGAGGAGATCTGCATGTCACATAAACATTTATTATTTTTTTCCCTCGGCAGATATACCCCACAAATGTAACAGTCACCTGATGCCATTTTAATACAATACCATATAATGCAATCACAATTAGGACAGAAAAGAGTTTCCCCACTCCTGTGTTGTGCATATATGTGTACTAGTGCTGAAGCATACTTAAACTGTCAGACTAACAGCACTGAATAAGTGGTTCATCATGTGACATATACTGCAGCAAGAAAGAACTGTAGATAGTGGAAGGAAATGTCCACGTTATACTGGGAATGTGCTGACATCCCCCATGGGTGTGCATCTTTTCAGCCTGGAAGAGGAAGGGTGCTAAGCTCTGGATATTGGGTCAGATGTCATGCTTTCTGCAGCCGAAGTCATAGTACTGCAGCAGTGATACATAAAAAGAACACGAATGCTTACTGTATCTAGCTATTTAATAAAGACAAAATTACTTAGGGGGTTTGTTAACACATCTTTGTGAAATGTGTATCTTGAGACAGTGCACCTTGATAACACCTTAATAACTGTCATTTTTTGTTACGTTAGTTCACACAAATGGTTCATTTCTCAGAGAACTTATCTGTAGTTGGTGTTCCATATAGCACTATAGAACATAGCAGGCAGGACCAAATGGTGCACCCTAGCTACACAGCAGGTTGGTCTTCTTCACTGAATTTATGACCTTCATTAAAACACAGGGAAGGCCACTTCTGCAAGAGTGAGAGTCAGTAGAGTCGACCCTGGTGGCATTCATGGCTGCTGTTGCCAGACATATTTTGTAAGGTGGAGTGATATCTTGCCAGGGTCAGTATGGTCTTACCAGTAGCCTAATGTGTGTGTGTGTGACATTGTAGTTTCATATATATATATATATATATATATATATCAGTGTGTTGACACTGCTGCTGCTGACATGCAGATGATGCAAGACACCGTCGAATAAAGAATAAATAGCCTATGATGGAGCACTGTTTGCTGTCAGTACAGGGGAGTCAACAGCATAGCCACAGCTGCAGAGGCTGTATAGCTCCTAATAGTGATACTGCATGATATTTGCATAAGATGCACTGTAATGTATCGAGGTTTAGAACTTGAATTAATTCAGCAGCAACATGTGAAGACAGTGTCATATGACAATGTGTGGGCTTCTTGAGGTAGGATGCTTTGTGGATTGCCATTTAAGTTGCAGCAGGTTTGAGCTAGGTTACTATGCAGGCCTCCCCCTTACTGTCAATAAAGTCTCCACAGCGTTGTTTGCCTTTTACATCAGGTCCCTGCATGTCCTCATTGCTGTCTTTACAGGATTTGCTATCAGTCAGTGTCATTGTAGATCTTCAGGTGCTTCTCATAAGGATAGATGTCCTGTCCCGGTTCCGCAATGGGGGCACAAGCATCAGAATTTTCCACCTCAGCAGTTCCTGTCAGTCTGCTTCTCCTACCTTACCGATCTCCTTATCCCTACTGCCTTGCCTACTATCAGTGATGTTGCATTGCCCACGCCTGGTTTCAGTTGCTCCTTGTGTATGCTGTTGGTGGTTTGCACTTTTGTCAGTGTTTTCCTGGACGGCATACTTCTGTCTTCTAGACTGCCATTCATCAACCATGACTTAACACTTAAAGCATGCAGTGCATCAAAGTGGCTGCATTGTTGGATTATATATTTGTATAGTGAAATGCACCACCCTATATGTAACATAACTCTGTTCCAGCTATTATCTTTTTATTTTCTGTGATAGTTTCCTTTGTACCTGCACTTGGGTTGTATCTAACAGCTGTAGTGAATAATTTGTAACGTCTTCAGGTTCTAACAATAACTGTCCATTGTTTGTAGTGATGGTCTTTTATCACTCTCAAGTAGGGTTGCCACCTTTTCAAATGGCCATAGTGGGACATTTTCGGGACACACATCAGATTTCACAGGCCGACACAAACCCACAGTCAGTACAAGGGATTGAACTTTCCTTTTTTTGTCTAAATATAAGCTTATTCTTGTAGCAGTTTAGTTGCTTATCCTGTTTCTTGTAACATGTAGGTATTTTAGATACAGAAAGAACTATTGTATGCAACTATTACATTGCATATGGGACATAATTTATTTTATTTATTTTATTTTACATTTGTTGTCCGGGCTAGTCTAGCTGGATACATGTCCATTTTCAGTAGAGGCCTGGGGAGAAAAGCTCCATGTGCGAAACAGTATAGATAAAAAACAATAACAACATATAAAATGACAAAATAGAAAGGAAGAGAAATAAAATAATAATAAAAATAAAAGATACACATTTTTAAATAAGGTCATGAAAAATTCTAGAGAAATAATATGATAGAAACATTTTAAGTAAGGTTTTAAAAAAAAGTCAACATAGAATAAATACAATGTACAGTGTGGGAGGCAGTTGCCAATGTTGATAATAAGGAAATATATGTGAAGACTTAAGAAGACTTGTGAAGACTGAAGTCCCAGGATTCAGAAAAAATAAAAAATAAATAAGAGGTTAGAAAGTGAATGGAAGTTGATGCAGGTGGTTAATGCTAGAGGATAAAGCAATTAGTCAGGGGTAATACAGGAACATAACCAGTGTTTTTTGAGATGAAGCTTGAGCTTCTTTTTGAAAAGTGTATGAGAGGAGAGAGTTGTAAGTTCAGTAGGTAGTAGATTCCATAGTTTATCAACGGTGTTACAGAAGAGGGAGTCACCTGCTAGGTTATGAGCTCTACAGGTGTTAAACAGTAGTTTATTAGCTGAGCGTAAGTTTTTAGGATTATGGTAGGAGGTAAGTAGTCTTGAGAGAATAGGAGTATTTGAGGGTTGATACATGCTTTTATGGGCAATAGTAAGCTGAGAAAGATGAAGATGCTGATGAAATTCTAACCAATCAAGTTGTAAAAGGTTTAGACAGTGATGAATATGTTAAGGGGAGGCAGCAGCGAATCTAGCAATGTTATTATATGATACAGTGAGCTTGTTAATGTTGGTTTTAGAAAGGTTTGTGAATATGGGTGAGGCATAGAGTAGAGTAGAGATGAGATGAGTTCTGGCTATAGCAGTCCTGGCTGTTGTAGTGAGAAAAGGTTTGATTCTATAGAGGGATCCAAGTTTCTTGTTGACAGTTTTTACTGTGGTGTTAGTATGTGTGTCAAAGTTGAGGTTGTTGTCAATAGTTATTCCTAGGAGCTTGGTAGTTGGGTCTGGAGAGATAACAGTACCATTGTTGGATGTAAGTGAAAATTGTATGGGGGTGGACTTAAGTGTTGGGGAGAAGAGTAGCAGTTTTGTTTTCTTGGGATTAAGGAGGAGGCAGCGGTTAGTAAACCATTGTTCCACAGTGTTGAATGCATTCTGGGTCAAGGTTTGCAGTTCAATTTGAGAGGTAGCTGAGCAGATAATGGTGGAGTCATCTGCATATTGAATGCAGGTGGAGTAAGGAATTGCTGAGTGAAGATCATTAGTGTAGATGGAAAATAGGAGTGGCCCTAATATGGAGCCCTGAGGGACACCAAGGGATATAGGTAGGAGATTTTATAGATTATTGTGCCAGAGTACTGCTTGTTTCCTGTTATCAAGGTAAGATTTGAACCAGTTGATAGTTAATAGGTCTAAGGACAGAGATTGCATGATGTGTAAGAGCAGGTGGTGATGAACCATGTCGAAGGCTTTGGATAAATCAACAAATACTGCTGATCTACAATCTACTACAATCTCAGGACATTTGCCACGTTTAATATATTTGGTCAGGACACAACCACCAAAAGAGGGACTGTCCCTCGCAAAGTGGGACAGGTGGTAACCCTACTGTCAAGCACCGCCACTGGCTGAACTGACACTTTCTCCATTTCATAAGCTTCCACCTATGGAATCCTGTAGTAGATAAGACTGAGAGGTATTAGAACTGTGGAGCCTGATGTAATGGAAACAAGTGGCTTAATTAAAAAAAATACACTGGGTGATTAAGCAAGTATCATAGGTGGTCTGACCCATCGCAGTGCCCAGAGTTGTAAACAACAGGGGGTTTGCCCATTGTTAGAGGTGACCCTTGATGCATGACAATAGACATTGCTTTTAGAGATGCTTGATCTTTTGGAATAGATCTGGTATTGTAGCATTAGGGAATGTTAAACAGTGCTCCAGCTTTTGATACAGAAAGAAAACATTTATAATTTGCACATTATAATTGTATTTTTTTCTACAGATGGCTGCATACTTTGGACACTCTGTGGCTGCTACTGACATCAATCATGATGGGTAAGTTACAAAATATGCTAAAAAATAAACTCAGATTTTATTACATCAAAAGTAATTAAATTAGAACTTTTGAGTTTAAATATATTTAATTTTAAAACATATTTGCATGCTTCTGGTCTGCCTTTAATTTCCTAAACTCCTGTTCACCTGCTTTGTCCTCCAGGTATTTTCACCTTATTCTCTCCTTCTCCGATCAGTATCCCATCACATAGAGTTTTACTCTGTCTTTTGCTCTTTTCCACCATATCAAACTAAATTCTGTCTTGTATATGTCATTCTGCCTTAGGATCTGTCCTGTTTTTTTTTTTTTTTTGTATTGATAGGTCATCTTGTATCCTTCAATCTCAACCTGTGTTCTATCTACTTTCAGTAAGACCTTTTCTAATCCACTTCCATTAGCAAGTCTAGCCTTACTGAAGCACGATCAGATATTCACCTGTGTACTCACCTTTCTCTTTTTTCTTTATCAAGAACTTTTTTTGCAGTTTGCTAGCTTGTTTTGTTCTCTGCCTTGTGAAGTTCTAAGCATACTTCTCAACCTTTTAGTGCAAGAAAAGCAAAAATAATGGGGCGAGCCCACTTTTTAAATGTTGCTCTTTCAAACTTAGAAAGTTGATAGAAAAACATGATGTTATATAGTCCAATCTCGCCTTCATTCTTACCCGTCGGTTTGGAGCCAAACCTTGGCTCCGACTCGGCCATACTCTAGCTCGAAGTCTTCAATTGGCTCGTGGCTGAGGTATCCCATCATGCAACAGGTCTGTTCCCCAGATCTCATTTGCCGCTTGTTAAGCTCAGACGTGGTCTCGCTTTTGGCCATGGCTAAGTATATTGTTTATAAATTTTTTATAAACTGTTGACTTGTTGCTCAAAAAAGCTATTTTCATAGCTCTGTGTGTGTGTGGTAGTGGTGTTTTACTGCCTGTAGTTGTTTCTCTGGCTGTTTTTTGTGCCCTTGTCTGGCTGTTTGGGTATCCCATTTGTTTCCTTTCCCCACGTGATAGGCCCGTTAAAGTTAGAGGACCTAGTCCTCCCCACTGTTTCTGTTTGGCCTTTGGTTTGGTGCGTTTAGTGTTGTGTCAGGCTAGTGGTGCTTTCCTGCCTTTGTTTCCCTGGGCTAAGCCCGTTTGAGTTAGAGGACCTAGTCCTCCCTGTTGTTTTCCCGATGGTTTCTGAGCCATTTGAGTTAGAGGCTCTGTTTCTTGTTAGTTGGGTCTAGTGCGTGTATGTATTAATTTGTTCCTTTCAGTATGTCCAAGGATCCTAAGGAACACAGGCCTTTGGGCTTTAAAAAGTGTATTGAATGCAACAATAAAATGTCTTTAACTGATGGGCACTCTGTGTGCGTGTACTGCTTGGGGGCTATTCACCTCCAAGAGTCCTGCTTGTTTTGTCATTCCTTCAGTCCCCATGTGCTACAGGAGAGGAAGAACAAGCTCATTTTGAAAGGACTGCTTAAACACTCCTTCAAGGAAGACTTGGCTAAGTCTTCCAGTGCATTATCCTCTCCAGCTAAAAAGGACAAAAAGACTTCTAAGAAGTGCTCTCCGTCTGTTTTTCGGAGCCGCCAGAGAAAGTTGCTAGAACAGCTTCTCCTTCTTTGGTTCCATTGCCTTCGGTGCCGAATGAAGGTAGTCTCTTGACTAAGTCCGTATCAGCTCCCAGCCTTTTGGAGCCGGGCACGGATATTTTGGTTCAGAGCTGGTCTCCAGTTTTTTGACCGGGTTCTCCTTCACGCAATTCCCCTTCTGTAGGGAGATCCAGATCTCCTACTTTATCTTCCAGGTCTTCCAGGACCCTTTCCGATGAGGAAGTTGAAAGGGTGGTGAAGAAACTTCTTCAGTCATCGGTGTTGGCTAAATTGATTTCGGCTCTGACCCACTCGGCTCCGGAGCTTATGGCCCCTTCATCCTTTGTTGTTCCTCCTCCAAGCCTTTCTCGTCCTTCGGAGCCAGAGTTGTCGGTGCTGTCGGCTGCCGTTAGGTCGGTTCCAGTAGCCTCGCCTGGCCTCTTGGTTCTGATTTCCACTCCTACCCCATCGGCTCCATCCAAGGGGTCGAGGATTCACTGTTCTCCGGTCGGAACCGAGGGGGAGGTCTTGGATCGATCTTCATTGGTTCTGAGCCTTCCCCTCGGTGCTTCGGCCTGAGTGACCTTGGACCTGACATCAGCTTCGGACCTCATCTTCTTGGTGCCGAGGGCTACTACTGTTTCATCTTCAGTTAGTTGGCCTTCTGAGCTGTTAGGTGGCCTTCTGAGCTGGGGGGATCAGTCTTCGAGGTTATGAGGAGTGTGCTGGCCAGGTCGTCAGCTGCATCCTATGGCACTGATTCTCTGCCCCCTTCAGCACCGGTGTCAGTTTCGGATCAAACTCTATCCATGGGCAGCGGAGACCATAAGCCTCAGGATTCCTCCATGAATGGTCTCCAACTTTCTGACATCTCCCCAGAGTTTTTGCCTGTGGAGCCCACCAAAAAGAGATTGTGTAAAAGGAAACACCTTGACTCCCTGGATGAGTCTCTCACGTCAGATACTGACCTCGAGGAGTCAGAAGATATCTCTTTTTCAGATATCCTGGAGATCCTGAAGCAGAGAGGTGGCTGGCCATCCAAATCCCTGTCTGATGAGGAGTCTGTGTTTCTGAAGGCTTTCGGGTCTCCCCCTTTTGATGAGCTATTAGATCTTGTCTGTCAAAAGGTGTGGGAAACCCCTGACACTGTGGAACTGGTCCCAAGGAGATCCAATAAGTTTTTGTCTGCCCCCTCTGACAAGGAGTATCTATCTAAAGGCATTCCAGTCGATGCCATGGGTGGTGGCAGCGGCCACCAAACGTGCTGAAACTTCTTCTACCGTCCATCCACCTAACAAGGAGTCCCAGGATATGGACAGGTATGGGAAGTGTGTTTTTACCTCAGCGGCCTTTACACTGCGGTTGCAGAACTACTTGATGCATTTTACGAGGCTCCAGAGAGATCTCCTAAAAGAGTTAGGAGATTCTTTACAGGGTAACATTTCTGATGCTGTGGCACAGAAGGTCAATGCACAGATGTCTACCCAAAATTCATATGCAGCCGGCAGAGAGAGTAGGGCTGCGGGTTCTGGAGTCTCTCTTAGGAGACACTCCTGGAAATGCCTGTGCAATTTCACAGAGGCCTTCAAGTCTACGTTCACCAATGCCCCATTTGATGGTTCATCATTGTTCGGAACCAAGGTGAAGGACACTCTCACTAGGTGCGAGCGGAAAAGAAAAACCCTGTCTGCCATGAGAGTCTGTTTTTCCATGCCTTCTAGACCTTACCCCCAGGGCCAGAAGGGTGGGAAAATGTGGTTCAGGAAGTCGCAGAGGTTTTGTTAGGGTGCACAGAGTGATTCCCCCTCCGGAGGCAGGGGAGGCCGGTGCAAATTCAGGTAAACACCACCCTAGAGGCAGAAGAGGCACGCGTAACCAGGGGGACCATGATTCCTTTTGTGGTTCTCCCTACCAGCACTCCTAAAGGGAGGCCCAACTGTGCATCTTTGGAGCTGGTCAGGTGTTGCATTTCTTTATACCCAGAAGCCTGGCAAGACGTTACCCAAGACGAGTGGGTATTAAAGATAATTTCCAGACGTTATCATATCCCCTTCTCTTCTCCTCCCCCGCTATGCAAGAGAATCCCAGATGTTCCACCCAGTCACAGGGATTCCGCAACTTTAGAAATAAAAAAGTTGCTTTCAAAGGGAGCCATCCAGCCTGTCCCAACAGACCAAGTATGATTAGGGACTTACTCCAGATTCTTTTTGGTGCTGAAAAGAACAGGGGACCAGAGACCCATCTTGGATCTCAGCTGATTGAACCTTCATGTACAAAAGTCCAAGTTCCGCATGGTCACCTTACAGTCAGTACTCCCTCTTTTAGGGAAAGATGTGTGGATGTGCTCCATCGACCACAAAGATGCTTACTACCATATCAAGATGGACATGGCATTGAGAAGTTATTTATGCTTCCGATTGGGAGCCAGTCATTTTCAGTTTCACGCTGTGCGCTTTGGTCTCACCACAGCCTCCAGGGTGTTCAACAAATGCATGGCAGTAGTAATGGCTCACTTGAGATGTCAGGGGTTTCAAGTGTTTCCGTACCTGGATGACTGGCTCCTTTCTGCCACCAGCAGGCATCTACTGTTACAGACCAGGGACGCCACCATTGCACTGTGTCAATGGTTAGGAATTACTCTAAATTGGAAAAAATCTTCCTTGTTGCCCTCGCAGCATGTCACTTTTATCGGTGCAGAACTAGATACGGTGCTCATGAGGGCTTTCTTAACCAGAAGAGAGAATTCAGGCTTTACAACAGCAGGTTTACGCCTTACTACCATTGAGGAAGGTCAGGGCAAAAGTGGTCCTCAAGTTGTTAGGGACCATGGCGGCCATGATCATGCTAGTTCCCCTTGCCAGACTACACATGAGGGTTCTTAAGTGGCTGCTTTTCGCCCAATGGTCAATGCAGCATCTCCCACTCTCCCTTTTTATTCTGATTATGGGCACGTGCAAGCAGGATCTACGCTGATGGCTTCAGGCCAGCAATCTCAACGTGGGCAAGCCCTTTGTCCCATCTTCTCCAGTTGCCACGGTGACCATGGATGCCTCCCAGATTGGGTGGGGGGCATTATCTTGGCAGGACTGTCCATGGCATGTGGCAGGATCACTAGACTCATTTGCATATCAATGTCTTGGAGATGAGAGGAGTGCTATTAGCGTTGCAAGAACTTCAGAGCTCTCTCCCTCTAGGGACAATTGCAATCCACTCAGACAACATGTCGGTGGTGTGGTACCTGAACAAACAGGGAGGAACCAAAGCATACCCCCTTTGCAGAGAGGCTCTTCAAGTTTGACAGTGGGTGGTGTCTTCCCAGCGCTTTCTAGTTGCAACGCATATACCGAGAAAGTCCAACGTGATTGCAGATAGACTGAGCAGAGCTATCCTAATGCCTCACATGTGGTCCCTGAACAATTATGTTGTGGAAGAGATATTTCACAGATGGGGGTCAGCCTTGCTGCAATCTATTTGCCAGCCCCCTCAATGCCAAATGCAGCAGCTACTTCACCCTTATCCCCCCAGAGGGGGAGAGACCCAGGGATGCTCTGGCTCACAATTGGCCCTCCAGTCTTCTCTACGCCTTTCCACCATTACCTCTGATATCAAAGGTCATTCAGAAAGCACATTCTGTGGGGAGCAAAATGATCCTCATTGCCTCACACTGGCCTCGTCAGATTTGGACAAGCCCTGGATTCTGGACCCAGTTCCAGATCTGCTGACTCGTATGTCAGCACAGTTCCATCCCTCCATCCAGACCCTCAGGCTGACAGCTTGGCTGCTCCAGTTCCACCCTTAGTCAGGCGTCATGATTTTTCCCCGGAAGTGGTCCATATTCTATCATCTTCTCACAAGCCTTCTACCAGGAAGATTTATTCCAGTAAGTGGAAAAGATTTTCTATTTGGGCCCATGAGAGACATATCGATCCTTATACAGTCATTGTAGCCCCTTCATGGACAGAGTATGTTTCAAATAATCTGACTGCAGTCACCAAGTCCAGCCTCAGATGAAGTAGAGCCCTAGACAAAGGAATCTTAGGGCTCTCTATTGTACACTTAACCAGCTTGCACCTCCTCAGTCCCCTATCCTGACCCCATGTCATCTGGATTGATTATGTCTACTACTTATTTATTTATTTATTTTTCGGTTTGCCTTTTGAGCTTTCCCTCCTTCCCTTTAACACAGCCTAACTAAACAAGACTTGGCTGGAATAAGTGCGGAGGAGGTAACTGAATCAAGCCTGGAGGAGGGGTCTTTATGCTCTGAGGTACATCTTAAGACCTTTTTATAGCCTTTTCATCCAATAATGGCTTGAAAAAAAATCATAAGTAAGGAAGAAAATTCAGTCTTATTTTTTTTTTCTTTCAAGGAAGTTTAGGTAGTGCCTAAAGCTTAATGCTCAAAGCTAACAACATAGTAGTGCCCAATAAACTAAAATGGTAAATGTCTGCAAGGATGTATAACTCCAGTCTAGGAATAGTGCCTGCCTCTCAACCGCACAATAAAGGTAGTTATCTTCTGTGTACTCCTTCGGGGTTAGAGTGGGATGAAAGTAAAATGACAAATGGTCATAGGTGTACATTATATACCTGAGGATATGTAGGCGGAAACAAGAGCACCTGGATAAAGCATACACACAGACTGAGATTACAAGCAGAATCCACATTGAAGGAATCACAGCCAAAAACTTCAGCTGACGAATGAGGTGCTGTGAGGCACTGTGCTTTGATCATCTGCTGTAGCGCACATCCTGCCCAGACTACCACA